>NW_026886009.1:0-73218 GCF_032173495.1 Musca vetustissima
GGTCTTTGAAAAATATTGTTTAAAAAATCCACGCCTTATGGCTCTGTTGGTCTTTGAAAAATATTGTTTAAAAAATCCACGCCTTATGGCTCTGTTGGTCTTTGAAAAATATTGTTTAAAAAATCCACGCCTTATGGCTCTGTTGGTCTTTGAAAAATATTGTTTAAAAAATCCACGCCTTATGGCTCTGTTGGTCTTTGAAAAATATTGTTTAAAAAATCCACGCCTTATGGCTCTGTTGGTCTTTGAAAAATATTGTTTAAAAAATCCACGCCTTATGGCTCTGTTGGTCTTTGAAAAATATTGTTTAAAAAATCCACGCCTTATGGCTCTGTTGGTCTTTGAAAAATATTGTTTAAAAAATCCACGCCTTATGGCTCTGTTGGTCTTTGAAAAATATTGTTTAAAAAATCCACGCCTTATGGCTCTGTTGGTCTTTGAAAAATATTGTTTAAAAAATCCACGCCTTATGGCTCTGTTGGTCTTTGAAAAATATTGTTTAAAAAATCCACGCCTTATGGCTCTGTTGGTCTTTGAAAAATATTGTTTAAAAAATCCACGCCTTATGGCTCTGTTGGTCTTTGAAAAATATTGTTTAAAAAATCCACGCCTTATGGCTCTGTTGGTCTTTGAAAAATATTGTTTAAAAAATCCACGCCTTATGGCTCTGTTGGTCTTTGAAAAATATTGTTTAAAAAATCCACGCCTTATGGCTCTGTTGGTCTTTGAAAAATATTGTTTAAAAAATCCACGCCTTATGGCTCTGTTGGTCTTTGAAAAATATTGTTTAAAAAATCCACGCCTTATGGCTCTGTTGGTCTTTGAAAAATATTGTTTAAAAATTTGCGCCTTGGGAGGTCTCGTAAAATAGTCTTTAAAAATCTACGCCTAGCAGGTCTTTGAAAAATATTGTTTAAAAAATCCACGCCTTATGGCTCTGTTGGTCTTTGAAAAAAAGTCAAATAGAGAAAAATAATATTATCCGGAAAACATTTTTATATATAATATATTGTTTAATTGTGAAACAATGCGATTAATGCCACCCCGTTATTGATAATTTAACAGTTGTTTAAATAAATAAATGTTTTTATTTTTTGTTCCTTTTTTAATACACTTCCCGATATTATCTATATAAAAAGAAACGCAAAACATATACCGAAATCAGTTACCATATACATTAAAATAAAATACTGTAATGCGTTTAATATCATTTATAATATTCTTGGTATTGGGTCTATCCCTATATCCACCCAGCGTTGTGGCACAAAACTGTGCCACAATATGTGTTGAAAGGGGTGGTCCCGTCTGTGGTACAATGCGTCGCAGTGGTCGCAATATAAATTGTACATTTGGAAACCTTTGTAGATTGCAGCGGCGTCGTTGTTCTACGAGAGAAGGTACTGCCTGAAAAATGTTACTACAATTATATTACATAATTTTAATATTAATTATTTATTTATAATTTAGAATGGAGATCCGTACCGGGACGATGTGCAAGAGAATCGCCTGAGTGCCGTAGACGTGGTCCTGTTGGATAAGTGACATATATGTTATAGGATTAGTGTTGAATTAAATCCAAAAAATAAAATTACCTTTTATACTTACTTTAAATGTGTGTAAAAATGTGGTTTAGAAAAAATATATAGGGATACGATTCGTTACTTGTCACGAGATTTATGTCTTCTGGGACGTGTGTATCCGTTTCAGACCCAAAGTCATTAACAAATTTTCTGATGTATTTGTAGAATAATTGAAGCAAGAGACATATGTAAAGGTCGTTCTCAATTTATTTTTATGTTACACATACTAAAAAATCTCAATTGTGGTTCTGATATGCTTACACAAAGTATATTTCTAAACTATTCAGGGCTATGCATCTGGCACTGTAATACAGAATAATTGAAGCAAGAGACATATGTAAAGGTCGTTCTCAATTTATTTTTATGTTACACATACTAAAAAATCTCAATTGTGGTTCTGATATGCTTACACAAAGTATATTTCTAAACTATTCACGACTATGGTTCAAAGCATCATGCATAAAGCTGTCATAATCGTTGACAACAAATAGTCTTCGAAAATGCGTGGCTAAAGTTCTGACACCCCCAGATTCGTCTTCACAATTCTGACAAAAGCAAAAGTCCTAGGAAAATTATTCTAAAATAATACCCGACTGTGAAAAATAATATTTTTAAACCAGTGAGCGGAGCAGTATAGTCGGAAGTGGCCTACACAACTACCACTGAACTCTAACCTTCTGCTGATCTAAATTCCGATCATGGGCAATATATCGCGATACTTGCACCCTCTTGACAGCTCGTCTTTCTTAACCAAGCACCAACGACATAATTAGTATGAATTTAAAGATCAAACAGCCCTCTTGGTTATAATGTCTACTTCTCCTATTTATTTCCTTCTATGGTGGATTATGCGCCATAGAACCCCAATTTCATAATTTTCACATAAAATTCTTGGTGTTTTTGCCCCCCTTTATATATTGACTGATCATCATGAAAACAATCATGCTTATTCGTTGGTCAGATCTCCTTCTCCATGTAAAATGTTCGGGTCACAAATTTGATCTTTAGAGCGACCAGAAAAACAGACATTATTAAAATTGTTAGTATATTTGATCCCTTAAGCATTAACCGATCATCATTGGCCGAAAACTAAAATTTCGTAACTTACAAATTATACATTCACGGTCGGACTCACATGGCTAGATCGACTCAGCTATTTGAGATACGATCGGTATACTTGAAAGTGATTCTAGGATTAATATTTCGCGGATAACAATGCTGTAATACTCATACAACATAATTTTGTAGACCCTCGACTGTAATTCTGAAAGCCTGAACAAAATTTTTCTAATCATCGCTTGTAGCTATGGTCCACAAAAACTATGGTCCATGTGAAAGATGTAAAATATTTACCGACTATCACTAAAAACGCTAATACATTGTGGGAGAGGTATTAAAAGAAGTTAACCGAAGGGTCCGAACAACAAATCGATTGTTTTTATACTTACAAATTTTCTTTGTGAGGGATATACCCATCTTCCGATTTGACTAGGTTTGCAAGAAATATGCCTAGTTTGGATGAAATCGGGTACTCACTTCGAGAGCTAATAAGGCTAAGAGTACAAAAGAGCGAAAAATTCACATGCGGACAAACGTTTAGTATTGGTGAACAATTTTTATGAAATCAATCTATATGCTGGATATACATATATATATATACATATATATAAATCTGAACTAAGTTATCTTGAACTTAGCATCATTCAAGACTCATTTTGATAGTTGTGCCGGCTTTATCTAAATTCGAACCGATTTTCACCAATATCAATAGGGTTCGTCCTTGAGCTGAGCCAAATTTATCTCATTCGCATAATGAATGTGACCTGAATCATGCTTACAAAAATATATAGAAAGGCAGACGGACGGACATGCATAAATCAACTCATAAAGTGATTTCACGAATATCCTCAAACGTATCTATTGGCTTAGTTTGATTCCTTCTGAAATTATCTAGGACCGGAATTAATATCGGCCGAAAACAACATTGCGGAAATAGATATGAATTAAAATATATAAAACATACTATAAAATATTAGTTACATATATATAATTTATTTCTCAAATTTTTTTTTTTTTTTTTTTTTTTGAAAATGAATTGAAATACAAAGAAAATGTATTGGGCTATTATTATTTTTGTTTCTCAAATGTAGATAGCTCCAATGATAAGCCAGTATTGTTGTAGTCTTGCATTAAAATCTAACGGCCTCCAATACCTCTGCATTCAGGAGATTCACGGCTACAACGTCCAAGCAAGGCACCCCATTCTAAAATATATAAAAAAAGAAAAAACGAATGTTAAACATCAGTAATCGGTCATTACCCTCGTCACAAAATCCTCCTTGTCTTACGTTCACGTGTGGCACAACGACGTTTCAGCAATCTACAGAAATTCCTGAATGTACTGCCTGAAAAATATTACTACAATTATATTACATAATTTTAATATTAATTATTTATTTATAATTTAGAATGGAGATCCGTACCGGGACGATGTGCAAGAGAATCGCCTGAGTGCCGTAGACGTGGTCCTGTTGGATAAGTGACATATATGTTATAGGATTAGTGTTGAATTAAATCCAAAAAATAAAATTACCTTTTATACTTACTTTAAATGTGTGTAAAAATGTGGTTTAGAAAAAAATATATAGGGATACGATTCGTTACTTGTCACGAGATTTATGTCTTCTGGGACGTGTGTATCCGTTTCAGACCCAAAGTCATTAACAAATTTTCTGATGTATTTGTAGAATAATTGAAGCAAGAGACATATGTAAAGGTCGTTCTCAATTTATTTTTATGTTACACATACTAAAAAATCTCAATTGTGGTTCTGATATGCTTACACAAAGTATATTTCTAAACTATTCAGGGCTATGCATCTGGCACTGTAATACAGTCTTCAAAGCATCATGCATAAAGTTGTCATAATCGTTGACAACAAATAGTCTTCGAAAATGCGTGGCTAAAGTTCTGACACCCCCAGATTCGTGTCCACAATTCTGACAAAAGCAAAAGTCCTAGGAAAAATATTCTAAAATAACACACGATTGTGAAAAATAATATTTTTAAACCAGTGAGCGAAACATTATAGTCGGGCGGGGCCTACACAACTACCACTAACCTTCTGCGGATCTACATTCCGATCATGGGCAATATTTCGCGATATTTGCACCCTCTTGACAGCTCGTCTTTCTTAACCAAGCACCAACGACATAATTAGTATGAATTTAAAGATCAAACAGCCCTCTTGGTTATAATGTCTACTTCTCCTATTTATTTCCTTCTATGGTGGATTATGCGCCATAGAACCCCAATTTCATAATTTTCACATAAAATTCTTGGTGTTTTTGCCCCCCTTTATATATTGACTGATCATCATGAAAACAATCATGCTTATTCGTTGGTCAGATCTCCTTCTCCATGTAAAATGTTCGGGTCACAAATTTGATCTTTAGAGCGACCAGAAAAACAGACATTATTAAAATTGTTAGTATATTTGATCCCTTAAGCATTAACCGATCATCATTGGCCGAAAACTAAAATTTCGTAACTTACAAATTATACATTCACGGTCGGACTCACATGGCTAGATCGACTCAGCTATTTGAGATACGATCGGTATACTTGAAAGTGATTCTAGGATTAATATTTCGCGGATAACAATGCTGTAATACTCATACAACATAATTTTGTAGACCCTCGACTGTAATTCTGAAAGCCTGAACAAAATTTTTCTAATCATCGCTTGTAGCTATGGTCCACAAAAACTATGGTCCATGTGAAAGATGTAAAATATTTACCGACTATCACTAAAAACGCTAATACATTGTGGGAGAGGTATTAAAAGAAGTTAACCGAAGGGTCCGAACAACAAATCGATTGTTTTTATACTTACAAATTTTCTTTGTGAGGGATATACCCATCTTCCGATTTGACTAGGTTTGCAAGAAATATGCCTAGTTTGGATGAAATCGGGTACTCACTTCGAGAGCTAATAAGGCTAAGAGTACAAAAGAGCGAAAAATTCACATGCGGACAAACGTTTAGTATTGGTGAACAATTTTTATGAAATCAATCTATATGCTGGATACACATATATATATATATATATATACATATATATAAATCTGAACTAAGTTATCTTGAACTTAGCATCATTCAAGACTCATTTTGATAGTTGTGCCGGCTTTATCTAAATTCGAACCGATTTTCACCAATATCAATAGGGTTCGTCCTTGAGCTGAGCCAAATTTATCTCATTCGCATAATGAATGTGACCTGAATCATGCTTACAAAAATATATAGAAAGGCAGACGGACGGACATGCATAAATCAACTCATAAAGTGATTTCACGAATATCCTCAAACGTATCTATTGGCTTAGTTTGATTCCTTCTGAAATTATCTAGGACCGGAATTAATATCGGCCGAAAACAACATTGCGGAAATAGATATGAATTAAAATATATAAAACATACTATAAAATATTAGTTACATATATATAATTTATTTCTCAAATTTTTTTTTTTTTTTTTTTTTTTTTTGAAAATGAATTGAAATACAAAGAAAATGTATTGGGCTATTATTATTTTTGTTTCTCAAATGTAGATAGCTCCAATGATAAGCCAGTATTGTTGTAGTCTTGCATTAAAATCTAACGGCCTCCAATACCTCTGCATTCAGGAGATTCACGGCTACAACGTCCAAGCAAGGCACCCCATTCTAAAATATATAAAAAAAGAAAAAACGAATGTTAAACATCAGTAATCGGTCATTATCCTTCGTCACAAAATCCTCCTTGTCTTACGTTCACGTGTGGCACAACGACGTTTCAGCAATCTACAGAAATTCCTGAATGTACAGCTAATGCTTCGATTTCCACGACGTAAAGTACCACAAACAGGGCCGCCAGTTTCACGACAAATGGTAGCACAATTCTGTGCCTCCGCAGTGTATGGATATAGGCTAAGAGCCAATACCAAAATTACGACAAAAGTTATGGAACGCATATTTTCTCAATATCTAAAGAAGAAAGGGACTGATAGAGATAACGAATTTTGTGTCATCTTATATAGTATGTTCGGAAATACATTTTATATTGTTCGTAGTAGTAAATATTACATATGTATGTTGTGTGAATGGGATTTCAAGAACGGAAACAGAACGCATATTCTTTGTTTTAATTCTGATAATGAATTTTGATAAAACGTGTGATAACAAGTGAAGCGTGTTGCTGACAATATGTTAAGAAGTTGTAATGCAATTTATGAATGCGGACATTTTTATGGAAGCATACATAATTGTTCTTACCAATTATCAATTACAATACTGTCAATAATTTAATTTCATTCAATACTACAAAGCGGAGTTACTATTTAGAATTTATTTGTGTTGCTGACAGATATTAATTTCGAAGCTCGCGACTTCAAAAACACATTGAAAATTCAAATTAGTTGGGGTTTGTTTATTATCATTTGTACGAATATCCTATTTGTATGTCATTCACCATAAGGTGAAGTGTTGTCAGTTTTTCATTTTGTTTTCCTCGAACCTCGAAATATTGGTCGGATACCTAAAAAAGTCTATATTTTTTGATCTGAATAAAATACTATGTCAATATCCGTTTGTTTATTAATAACACAATTCAGATCACCAAATTTAAGGTCGAGATTTGTCATCTTTCGCATTCCTTTCTACTATAATACTTCTAGGATGTTTGGCATTGCAAATAGAATATCTCGATCTTCGTGTGTGTATAGCTCCACCATATATCAAGCGAAGTGGATGCAATTTCGCATTCCGGATTTTAGAAACCCGATACAGTAGTTTTAACTTACCTGCCAGTACAGGAAAGTCAACGTGCAGATATCATAAATTACTTAAATCACTGCATAAAAATTAGACAATTTTAAATGTTTAGAGCTACGCGATCATCGCTAAGTATCTTATAATGAAACATAAGGATTATTGGTATCGATAGTGTCAATAATTGAGAAATAGAACAAATAATTGTGTATGGTTAGCGATGGAGTCTAAAAAAATAACGACTGTTTTTACTTTCATATTTTTTGTGTAGCTAAACACAAATTTTTTAAGTAAGTTGAGGGAAAAACAACTATTCTGAGCTATTATATTAAATGTGAAGTAATGAATTGTGCTCTTTAACGAAATATTTGAGAGGGAAATATGAGAAAAAGTAGCAAATTGGTATATTTTGGGCAGCTAAATTCAAAGGGAAGCTATGTATAAGGCAGCTGAATCAAAACTATTTACTTAGCTGGCTTGTGACAGAACATTTGTTCCATAAGTCGAGCTTAAAAAAAGATTTTCAGGCGCGTCGGCCTTATGCGCTGATTTTTCAATTTGAAAGACCGTGTTCCAACATGTTGTCTTCCACTTGATCTTTCCATCGAATTCGTGGCCTTCACCTTCTGCGTGAACTATCAGTTGGCTAGTTTTTATATGCCTTTAGGCTGGGGCATCATCAGTCATGTTGTGACATAGTTATCGTAGTCGCTGCAGCTCGATACGTCGAACAATGCCGAGAATAGATCGTATAACTCATGGTTCATTCGACGACGATATTCACGGTCAACGCTGATTCCCCCATAGAGCCTCATCTGCTTGCGCAAGTACCCATGCTTCTAATACATACACCAGCACGGGTAGTATTAGCGTCTTTTAGAGTAGAGGTTTGGTCTGGTGAGAGGTGGCCTTGTTTTTAAATTGCTTACTCAGACCATAGTAGCATCTGTTGGCCAACACTATTCTTCTCCGGATTTCGAAGCTGATGTCATTATTTTTATATATGGCGGTACCGATGTATTTAAAATCGTTAGCTACTTCGATGTTGTATTTTTTAAGTTCCGAAGTTTGTCCAAGTCTACTGGACATCTTGCGTATTGATACCATGAGCTTGGACTTCTCACCACTACTGCCAGTCCCATTTTTGCAGACTTCTCAAAAAAGTCAAAAGGTGGCTTTTACCGCTCGCAATGTTCGACCCATTGTGTTGATTCAATCGTAGACGAGTAACATGTTGTGTACAAAGGGTCATTTCTGCTCACCTTGCCTCTCGTATGACCTTTTCCAGCAGAATGTTAAAAAGGTCACACGACAAACTGTCAACTTGTCTGAATCCTCGTTCGATATTGAAGGGCTTCGAGAGGTCCAGTTAAAGTTATCCTGCATAACCGTATTAATTTTGCAGGAATACCGAACGCAGAGATGGCTTTAAACACCTCTGAACGGTTAGGGTTGTTGAATGCGACAAATGGGTGGAATGTGTCGATGTGTTTTTCGTGTGTATTTACCAGGATTTAGCGCAGAGTGAAAATCTGATCAATGGTGGATTTGTCAGACCTGAAGCCGCGTTGGTATGGTCCAATAATGTCATTGGCCATTTGCTTTAGTCGTTCACACAGTACGCTGTGTGTGAAAATTTAAAATTTTGTTAATTTAATATCAAATCAAAATATTTTTAGCAAACCTATATTATGCTCGACGTATGGCCCCACAAAGGGCCAAGTAGATACATCCTAGTTTTAAAACTTTTACATTTTAATGTGAAGCATATTGAATAACCTATTTAATCCACTGTCTGCACATCATAATTATTATTCACTCCACAGAATCGGTTTTTGCATATGGTTATAATGCGAAAATCGGATCAATATGTATAAAATATATGGAAAATTACTAGGTTAACGTTTTGTGTTTGTAGGAAATGATTTTTCACAAAAGTTCGATAACAACTGTATTACAAATTAATAAAAACGTCCACATTATTCAATTTCATTATTCACTGTGGCATTTGTTTAAACAAGTGTTTCAGTTTTTATTTCAACTGTGAAATATATAAACATTTCCTTCTTGACTTAATAAAAAATATCAGAAGGTTGATGACTTGAACACACACAGTGGCAGTCAACCATGAATTTAGCAACATTAATTTTTATTTTTCTAAATATCCTTCTCTTCTCATTGATCGGGGTGTACGGACAAAGTTGCATTAGGATATGTACCAGTGAATACAGACCCTTATGTGGTTCCCTTCGGATGCCCAATGGTCGAATTAAAACGTGTACATTCGAAAATGTTTGTCAATTTGATAACCACAGATGTCGAACTAGACAAAGTGAGTAAATCAAATATAAGTGGTTTTTGTGTCAATATTGATATTTGTTTTTATTTTTTGTAGGATGGACTCGCAGACCTGGTGCATGTCGTAGGAATAGTCGTGACTGTTAAATGTATATGGAATTTTAATAAAATATAAACTGTAATTTGAATGTGTAAATTATTATTTTTATTGTAGAATTAAAGGGAGACACATAAGCCCGGATTTTTTTCCGAGTTCATTGGAGACACCCTAGTCGTGGTATTTGAAATGTTGATTTTTCCAGGAATATTTTTTTCTTGTCACTGACGACAAAAGCGTAATTTTTCAAAGTTGAATTTTTAAATGCCTTTTTCAATGGCTACCAGAATATATTTTTTTTTTTTTGCTATCATGGGGTGGATTTGTTAAAGCATCATTTTCCTTGGACTCTGATAGTCCACATTCCTGTATAGAGAAAAATGTCCCGACTTCGAAATTCCTGTTTGCGCATTGAGACTAGAAATACCTTTCAAAGAACACTAATAATTCCGGCTTCATCTATGTTAAAAAAATGTCAATATTGTCCTGTCTGTCGAAATCACATTAAAGCTCGCAATATTTAAGATACATTTTTGAAATTTTGCTCATATATTGCTACTTGTCCTATCTCCAACTTTGGTCCAATATATCAGCGGTCGAATAGTTCCCATATGACACCAACATTCATATTTTAGGGATTTTGAACATAATTTTGAAACGATTTGGTAGTCATTTGAAATATTTATTTATTGGGTAGTAAATAGTCCTGTAGCCAAAAATAATCGATTTTGCTTACTTCTTATGATAGCCGCAATACATGTCCTAAATTTCGGGACCTTGGTTTGTTAAAAAAAACTTCTTACCTGAAATGTTTAAATATAATAATTATTTCTACAAATACAATGATCACGCGACATTTTCTGTTGTCTCCTGACAAGAATTTAACATATAATATGGTTTTCATGGGGGAAGGTATATTAATTTCGGCCGAACATAACAACGTTTTTAATCGTTTAAATACTATTTTTGCATTGGTTCCAAATCGTTATTGTGATACTCGTAGAGATAGACCAGCGATCAGAAAAAAAACACAATTTGTTGGTTTATTTGTTCGCCTAAATCATTAAAAATTGGGTCCACACAAAGATTAAAATTAAATTGGGTCCACACAAAGATTGATATGAATACGACAACCTTTTGGCGTTTGAATTCCCTCAATGACCTAGAATACTATATAATTATACCCTTATGTGTTTGCGCATATGATTGTAACAGGCAAAATGAAAGGAGATAGACACAGGGTTCCTTTTGAGAATGTGCATCGAATCACTTTCTGAGTCGATTTACGCATGTCCGTCCGTCCGTCTGTCCGTCCATGTTAAATTGTAAACTAAGTACAGGTCGCATTTTTGATTCGAATTGGATGAAATTTGGCACAGATTTAGATATAGCTCCCATTCGATTTAAGGTAAATAGTGCACCAAAGTGCCTATATATCCTTCGATTTTCACGAAAATTGGCATAATGTACTGAATTATGCCTATAAGAATGTGTGCTAAATTTTGTGAAAATCGGTTCAGATTTAGATATAGCACCTTTATATATTTTCGTCCGATTTAAGGTAAATGGGGCACCAAAGTCCCTATATATATATACGTATATATTTTCTCCCGATTTTAAGTGAATGATGCATCAAAAACTCAAAATGTGGCCGATATGCACAAAACATACTGAAATTAGTATAACTTAACCTGTGACAAGTTTCGATGAAATCGGTTTAGATTTCGATATACCTTTTATATATTTTCGTTCTCATGTTTATCAGATATTTATCCAGTTTGCAGATGATATATAGTTTATAGTTTGCAGAATGACATATATACGCATCCAATTTCAATTTACTGGTCCCTCATCTGTTGAATATACCCAAAGTGGTGAAGGGTATCATATAGTCGACCCCGTCCGACTTTACTACTTTCCTTACTGGTTTTTATTATACAATTAAAACTACGAACATTTTGCTGTTATCCAAACGGTGGAATTTTTTTATTGTGTTTATAAATCAGACAACAAATGTTTATTAAATGTTACTGATTCCTGGTTACTTTTTAACAATCACGACTATTTCTGGCACAAGCTCCACGTCTGACAGTCCAGCCTATGGTAATTTATAAAAATGATCAAATTGTTAATTTTAATTCTTAATTAACGTTCTCTTTTCTACTTACTTTGCCTTGTACGACACTTGTAATTATCAAATTGACAGAGATTGCCAAAAGTACATGTCTTCGTCTGGCCATTCGATAGCCTTAGAGATCCGCAGACAGGATTTAATTCCGACGAAAATGTAAAAAAAATATGAACAGATGCAGATGTACTATGATGACTCATTTGTGAAAATAAAATAAATGAAATTTTCCATTCCACATAACATTTGTTGAAAGTTCTACGTAAAAATTATTTTTTTTAATGTGATTTCTCAACAAAACAATGTTCACTTAATGATCTCTATATATGTTTTTATTGTTGGTGCTAATCATACGGACTTCATATAGAAGTTTGTCTTACAAAACGGCAAGAAGTTCTCCTACTCATAAAAAGTAGCACTGCCTTTTAGAGGTTATCAACAAGTCTTTTCGTTTTCTGGTACAAGACTAGAAATAAGTAGACCTTCTTATAGATAACAACACTCCTTGACGAAACCACTCCTTGTCCCGATAATAATATAAAGAGACAATGGTAAAGAATTGACCACTCCCTGATAAATACAGCAAAGGCCACACATGGGTACCAAAGACCCCCATCAAGAAACCCGTGGTACGATCAGGAGTGTCCTAATGCTACTGATGTGAAACACGCAGTGTATAGTGTAACCCTGCAGACAGTAGCAACACGTAATGCGATGGAGAATTACAGGAAGAAAGGAAGGGAGTACAAATTTTCAGAAAAGAGAAGAACGAAGAAGAAAACCGTGAGCATAACGAGATGTACAGGAGTCAGAATGAAGTCCGGAAATTTTATCAACGAGTAAAACATCAAACCGAAAGCTTTGGTACATGCACATCCCCCATGTAGAGATTAAGATAGAAACCTCGTGATAGATACATATAGCGTATTGATGATAAGAAATGATATAGAAATAGTAAGGTATAGATTGTATACCACCTAGCCAAGATGAGGTCAGAGTAGCAATTAATAAATGGGTGAAGAACAATAAAGCAGCAGGTACCGATGGATTACCAGCCGAAATATTCAAGACCGGTGGACAGATGCGGGTTTAGGAGCATGCACCAGCTCATTAGTACAATTTGGCTATAGGAATGCATGCCCAATGATTGGAACCTCAACATCACATGCACGTGCACAAAAAAGGAGACAAGACGATATTGAACTAGTCTTCTTCCCATCGCATATAAAGTGCTATCCAGCGAGATGTGTGAACGACTAAAGCCAATGTTTAAATCCACCATTGATCAGATTTTCACTCTGCGCCAAATCCTGGAAAATACCCACGAAAAACACATCGACACATTTCACATATTCGTCGACTATACAGCTGCATTCGACAGCCCAATCCGTCCAGAGGCGTTTAAGGCCATGTCTGCGTCCAGTATTCATGCAAAATTAATACGACTATGCAGGATAAATTTAACTGGTACAATGTCAGCAGTCAAAGTAGGAAAGGACCTCTCGGAGCCCTTCAATGCCGAACGAGGACAAGGTGACAGTTTGTCGTGTTATCAGTTTAACATCCTGCGGGAAAGGTTATACGAGATGCAAATGTGGACAGAAATGACACTCTGTACACCAAACAGCATATGTTTCTTGCCTAGGTCGATGACATCGATATAATGTGTCGAAAATTGCGAGCGGTAACAGCCAATATTGAACGAATTGGGAAGAAGTCTGCCAAAGTGGGACTGGCAGTAAATGGAGAGAAGACCAAGCTGATGTTATCAACGCGCATCAGTTTTGAAATCCGGAGGAGAATAGTGTTGGCCAACAGGTGCTACTATGGTCTGAGTAAGCAACTCAAAAGCTAGGCCACCTCTCGCCAGACTAAACTCACGTTCTACAAGACGCTGATATTACGCGTGCTGTTGTATGGATCTGAAACAAGGGTACTTGCGCAAGCAGATGAGGCAGTTCTTGGAGTATTTGAGAGAAAAATTTTCAAATAATGACGCTGAAGAAGATACCCAGAACCAACAAGAGATGACGGTATACTTTGTATGCCACCTAGTCAAAATGAGGTCAGGGTTGCAATTAATCGGCTGAAGAACAATAAAGTAGCAGGATTATTAGTCAAAATATTCAAGACCGTGATTAGATGCTGGTCACGACCCTACACCAGCTCATTAGTACAATTTGGCTAGAGGAATGCATGCCCAATGATTGGATTGGTTCCCGTACACAAAAAAGAAGACAAGACGATATGAGCCAACTATAGAGGAATTAGTCTCCCTCTCATTGCATATAAAGTGCTATCCAGCGTGCTGTGTGAACGACTGAAGCCAATGGTCAATGTCATTATTGAACCAAAACAATGTGGCTTCAGACTTGGCAAATCCACCATTGACCGGATTTTCACTCTGCACCATATGCTGGAAAAGACCCATGAAAAACACATCGACACATTCCACCTATTCGTCTACTATAAAGCCGCATTCTACAGCCCTATCCGTTCAGAGGTGTTTAAAGCCATGTCTGAGTTCGGCATTCCTGCAAAATTAATACGGCTATGCAGGATAACTTTAACTGGCAAAGGTCAGCAGTTAAAGTCGGAAATGATCTCTCGAAGCCTTTCAATATCGAACGAGTATTCCGACAAGGTGACAGTTTGTCGTGTGACCTTTTTAACATCCAGCTGGAAAAGGTCATACGAAAGGCAAAGGTAAACAGCAATGGCACTCTGTACACCAAGCAGCACATGTTACTCGCCGACGACATCTACATAATGGGTCGAACATTGCAGCAGTAACATACAAGGTTGAACAAATTGGGAAGAAGTGTCTTCCGAAGTGGGACTGGCAGTAAATGGCGAGAAGACTAATCTGATGGTATCAACGCGCATCAGTTTTGAAATCCGGAGGAGAATAGTGTTGGCCAACAGGTGCTACTATGGTCTGAGTAAGCAACTCAAAAGCTAGGCCACCTCTCGCCAGACTAAACTCACGTTCTACAAGACGCTGATATTACCCGTGCTGTTGTATGGATCTGAAACAAGGGTACTTGCGCAAGCAGATGAGGCAGTTCTTGGAGTATTTGAGAGAAAAATTCTCCGGAAGATATATGGGCCGATCTGCGTCGGCAGAGAATATCGCCGTCGAATGAACTACCATATATACTCGGACATCGACATAATCAGACGGATTGTGCTGCAAAGATAGGTTGGATAGGTCATGTAGTGAGAATGGATGAAGATACCCCAGCTCAAAAGGCATATAAAAACGAGCCAAGCGGGAAGACCACGAATTAGATGGAAATATCAAGTGGAAGAGAACATTTCGAAACATGGTCTTTCAAATTGGAAGAGCTGCGCACAAGACCGACGCACCTGAAAATCTTTCGGCTTATGGGACAAATGATGATAGCATTTTCCAACTGAAGACGTGGTAATCGGATAGAACAATAGACAGAAGCATCCCTCAATTAGATTTTGTAATATAGTTTGGTGTTAACAACTTTAAATACATTGGAAATCTCCCATAACATATTTTGTAATTGCCTTTATATCTTTTTTCAAAATTTATTTTAATTTTATTTTTTTATATTTTTATAGTTTTTATTTTTGTCATGTTTAACTTCAAATAATATTATAAATCCAACGTTATTTGCCTCTAATAGCACCACAATTAACTTCGGTACGACATGGTCCTGGTTGGCTTTTCCAATCTAAAACATTTTATAAATTTGTTTACATTAATTGTCCGATTTTCTCTAAATTGTTTTCTGTTACTAACTCACCTTCCCCACTTTTACACCTTTGCACACTCAACTTGCAACTATTGCCGAAAGTGCATCTCTTAAAATTGGCCTTTCCAGGAACGGAAACAGAACCGCATACAGGTCGTTCAACTTGAATACATCCCGTATTACATTTCTTGGCCTCAACAGCGAATAAACTTGCGATAATAAATACAACTATAATGGACGACTTCATCTTGAGAACTAGACTAAAGCCGTTATTTAATGATTTATGATGTGGGTGGCAATTTCCATAACGTTGCAATTTTACAATAAACCACATGGACGATAAGAATGTTTCTGATAAAAATAGTAATTTTCAATTGTAAATGATTTACGTAATTAAAATTTCGTATAACCAACAACTAGAATTCTATGAGTTTTGTATTAGTAATTTTTCGATGTAATGTTTGAAAAATTTTTATATTTAAAACGGCATATACATTAGAACTTTTTACCGGGTTAACCTACTTTATGAGGATGGAATTGACAATTGAAACCCACTGGGTTAACGGTACTATAATTCTTAATTGAAGAACAATTTATTTTTGTTTTACAAATTCCTGGTTGACTTTTCCAATCTAAATAAAAAAGTTGAATTGTATAAATTGTTGAATATTTATAAGAATATTATTTTCCGATTTTATGCTCACCCTCTCCGCTTTTACATTTGGCATTATTAGGTTTGCACATATTTCCGAAAGTACACATTTTATAGTTTTTATTACCAGGTACCGATACAGTACCACAAACAGGATCTTCAATTATCGTACCGGCCTTATTGCAGAGCTTAGACACCACACAAGTTGTATACACCCCAAGGGCTACAATAACCATTAAGGAAAGTAGTAAAGTCGAACTGGGCCGACTACATGAAACCCTTCACCACTTTGGGTATATTCTACATATGTATCCTAACAGACGTCGCCTTTTTGAAGGAACATTGACATGAAATTGGACAAACATAAATGTGTGATCTTTATGTATATCTAAACCGTCTATCAATCCATACACATGTCATTCTGCAAGCTATGCTAAATTTTGTAAATCGATTTAAAGCAAATTTGACACACGTTATTTGGTATGCTGCACGGTTTAAAAATTAAACTCAACCAGACATCCATTGATTACTTGGTGTACAGTTAACATGAATAGATCGAAATGATATATGGAAACTATGCTATATCTATATATGTACCCATTTCAAGGAAACTTGACAGAGGTTAATTTATAATAACTTCAGTACGTTGTGTCAATCGGCCTAGCTATGGATCTTTAGTGCACCATGTACTTAAAATCGGACAAAATTATATATGGGAGCTATATCTAAATCTGAACCGATTTTCACGAAACTTTGCACACATAACTCTAGACCTTATTCATTCCGCTGTGCCAAATTTCGTGCAAATCAAAAGATTTCCAGGGACTTTAGTGGACTATTTACCTAAAATCGGGCGAAGCTATATATGGGAGCTATATCTAAATCTGAACCGATTTTCACGAAACTTTGCACACATCATTCTAGACTTAATTTAGTACGCTATGCCAAATTTTGTGCAAATCGAAATATATATAGGGACTTTGGTACACCATTTACCTTAAATCGGATGAAAATATATATGGGAGCTATATCTAAATCTGAACCAATTTTTCCCAATTTCAATAGGGTTCAATAGGGTCCTTGGGCCAAACAAATGAGCTGTGCCAAATTTCATCCAATTCGGATCATAAATGCGACCTTTGCTTTGTTTACAATTTAACATGGACAGACGGACGGACGGACATGCATAAATCGACTCAGAAAGTGAATCTATACATATTCTCAAAAGGAACCCTGGGTCTATCTCGTTTCCTTTTGCCTGTTACAAACATATGAAAAAAGACATAATACTCTATGCCACAGTGTGGTGAAGGGTATAACTGTAACTGTTGTCAAATGCATGATTGCTTTTGATATAATTTATCAAAATTTTACTCCATCAAAAATCTTTGTTTTGCTCTTTTTAATCAATTTTAATTAAATTTTACAATAAACCACAGTTGAGGGGAAATACAAAAACCATTTAAAGTCATTGCGTGTGGTTTACTACATATGTGGAAATCCACGGGAAATCCAGTCACCTATAGTTTTTTTTATTACAAATGTTTTCTAAAAACGGAGCAGTATAGTCGGACATTTACAACTATCACGGAACTTTCTTCTGTGTATATAAATTCGCAATATTTAAGCTATTACAGGTCAACAACTCCTCTTTTTTTCAATTTCATCTTAATATCATATTTAAAAACCCACGCATATGAATCTTCTACGAATCTGAAATTTCTTTTAAAAATTTCTATTTATTTTATTTTTGCAAAATGTTTTTTTTTATTTGTAAAGTTATGGTCATATTTTATTAATATTTTTAAATTTAAATATTATCCTCCTCTGATGTTGGAACAGTTCTGTTCGGTTTTGCAGGCTCCCAGTGTACTTGTCCATTCTAAAAATTATAGAAAATAATTGTAGAATTTTCTTTAAAATATCTCATACCACCATGCGACTTACTCTCCCCAGTTTTACATTTCCTTATATCCAAATAGCAACTATTTCCGAAAGTACATCTACTGTATTCATGTTTGCCTTTTCCGGCAAAAACACCACAAACAGGATCAACGACCTGTAGGCACACAATATCACATTTCTTCGCTTCGACATGGTCAGCCAAATAGCAAAACATCGCCAGAACAATACAAATTGCAACAGATGTGATGAAATTCATTTTACTGAATGAAATATGGAATGGTTGCTTTTCGGACTTAAATACATTTCTCTGAACTACATTTTATAATACCACATTTTCAGTAATTATTTATAAAATTCAATAAACCGCAAATAATTGATATAAAATAATTGCATCAATATAGTTCTATTTTTTATAATAACACATTTAATTATAATAAATTATTATTTAAAAATCCACGCCTATTGCCTTGAAGATTCTTCTTAAAAATATTATTTATAAATCCACTTCTATGGCTGTGAAATTTCTTCTAAAATGTTCTCTTTATTTGTAAGGTTCTGGTCATAGTTTGTTTACAATTTCTTTGTAAACATTTTGTTTTCCTCGTATATTGCCACAGTTCTGTTCAGTTGTGCAGGCTCCTGGTGTACTTGTCCATTCTAAAAATAATCATGGAAAACAAATTATGTATTTTTTGTAAGATTCACACACCACTGATTGTAACTTACTCTCCCCGGTTTGACATTTCCTTACATCCAAAGCACAACTATTTCCGAAAGTACATCTCCTGTATTCATGTTTTCCTTTTCCCGCAAAAACACCACACACCGGTTGATAGATCATCAAGCACATAGTATCACATTTCTTGGCTTCAACAGGAGCAGCTAAATAGCAAAATACTCCGAGTACAATGCAAATTGCAACAGTTGTTGTGAAATTCAATTTAATGTATAATTCGGATAATATTAAAACAATTTCCTCATAATAACATTTTTCTACATTATTTACTTTGCATTAAAAGAAATCAAATGTGGATCGTATGGTGGATATCGTTAGTGTGAGACTGGGATATAACATATAGAAAGTTGATTACTTACTTAGCTGGCTTGTGACAGAACATTTGTTCCATAAGCCGAGCCTAAAAAAGATTTCCAGGCGGTTCGGTATTCCAATTTAAACAACCATGTTTCGATATGTTGTCTTCCACTTGTAAGTACCCATGCTTCAGATCCATATAACAGCACAGTGGCCTTGTTTTTGAATCGCTTACTCAGACCATATTAGCATAGATTTCCAATCTGATTATATTAGTTTTGTTTATGGCGGTACCGGGAAATATATAAAATGGTTCACTACCTCGAACCAGTAGTTTTCAAGTTCCACAGTTGGTCCGAGTATACTGGACGTTTTGAGCGTTCATACCATCAGCTTGGCCTTCTCGCCATTTACAGCCAGTTCCACTTTGGCATACTCCTTCTGAATTTTTTCAAAGGCGGCTGTTACCGCTCGTAATATTCGGCCCATTATATCGATGTCAGCACGTAGGCGAGTGACATGTGTTGTTTGGTGTACAGAGTGCTATTTCTGTTCACATTTGAATCTTGTATGGCCTTTTCCAGCAGGATATTAAAAAGGCCAGATGACAAAGTGTCACCTTGTCTGAATTCTCGTTCGGTATTGTAGCGCTCCGAGAGGTCCTTTCTTACTTAACTGCTGTCATTGTACCAGTTGAAGTTATCCTGCATAGCCGTATTAATTTTGCAGGAATGCCAAACGCAGACATGGCTTTAAACACCTCTGAGCGGATCGAACTGTCGACAAATATATGAATGTGTCGATGTTTTTTTTGTGGGTCTTTTCCAGGATCTAGCGCAGTGCGAAAATATAACCTATAGTGGATTTGCCAAGTCTAAGGCAGCATCGGTATGATGCAGTAATGTCATCGTTCATTGGATAGCACTTTATATGCGATGGGAAGGAGACGAATTCCTCTAGAGTTGGCACATATCGTCTTGTCTCCTTTTTTGTGGATAAGTCACAGGATACTGAGGCTCCAATCATTGGGTATACATTCGTCCAGCCAAATTGTACAAATCTGTTGGTGCATACTTCTGATCAGCGTCATGAATAGTTCGGCTGGTAATCCATCGACACGTGCTGATTTATTATTTATTCTTCAGCCGATTAATTGCTATTCTGACTTCATCTTGGTTGGGTGGAATGCTATATATACCGTCATCCCTTATTGGTTCTGAGACATCTTCTCTACTGCCACTATTTGATACCAGAAGCTTTTCAAAATGCTCCTTCCAAATCCTCAACACGCTATCTGTATCTATCAACAGGCTTCTTTCTTCGTTTTTACAGAGGGATATGCCTGCCCCACATCTTTCGGTTTGGTGTTTTACACGTTGGTAAAATTTCCGGACTTCATTCTGACTACTGTACATTTCAATTTGCTCGCGCTCAAGCTTTTCTTGTTCTAAGTGTACTAAGTGAGAGTAAATGTAGGTGAGTGTAACTGAAAATTCATCATCAAAGATTACTGAGAAAAAGAGAACAATTGAAACTCCAATTTTTACAATTTACGCTAACGTATGATTTAGGGATGTTTTGAACATAAATGGTTTAAAAATACGTTTCTCACCTCTCCTTTTCTCCTGATAATTATCTCCCGCATTACGTGTTGTTACTGTTGCAGGGTTGCCCAAAACCCTGCGTTTTTCACTTCAGTAGCATTACGACACTCCTGATCGTACTATGGGATTTTTAATGATGGTCTTTGGTACCCAATTGTTGTCTTTTCTGCAATTTGTAGGGAGTGGGCAATTCTTTGCCATTTTGGATCAATATTATTATCGGGACAAGGAGTGATTTCGTCAAGCAGGTGGGTAAGTTGAGCGGAGTACGCTTCTTCTATCTGTTGTGTTTGCAGCTTATCGACGTCGAGTTTCCGTGTTGTGTTAGGTCGCACCTTGGCTGCTACATTAAGACGAGGGCGAAACTTGGTTGCTACCAGATAATGGTCCGAATCGATATTCGCTCTTCGTATCGATCGAATGTCTAAAACACTGGAATACCTTCCGTCGATCACAACATTATCAATTTGATTTCTCGTTCGTTGATCGGGAGAAGACCAGATGACCTTGTGTATGTCGAGATGCTTGAATCTGGTGCTGCTTACTACTTACTTACTACTATTTTTGTTGTTGCGAAATCAATCAACCTCGTGCCGTTGTCAGATGTTTCTTTATGGAGGCTGAATTTTTCGACGGTGGGACCAAACATATTTCTCCTTCCCATTTTTGCATTGAAATCTACTAGCAGAATTTTAATGTCATGGCCAGGGTAGCGGTCATATGCTGTTTCTACACGCTCGTAACGGTAATCTATGTCTTATGTTGGAGCATGGGCGCAAATAAGACTGATGCAGAAGAACTTCGCTTTTATACTTATTATAGCAATTAGCTCATCTACTGGAGTGAATCTGGATACGAGGAATGTTATTCTCCTATTAACCATAAATCCGCAGCCAAATTCATATCTCGTTTCATGGAAGATGCAGTGCCTAATCGTCTGATTTACTTACGCCAGTCCCTTTCCATCGCATTTCCTGTAAGGCAATAATATCGGCCTTGTACATCCGTCAAAGCGAAAACTGCGCCTGTTCTTTACAACGTGCGCACATTCCAAGTGCAGATTCGCATATCGTGGTCCTTTATACTTTTGCGGGCCGTCAACATTAGGGGGTTTGGTTTTCTTTTTCATTGCTTTTTCATAGTAAGACGAGTTTTCTGAGTGTGGGCAACTAACCCGACGCCTCAACCCATTTTTTTATAGCTCTTAGGGGTGAACTCGAAGCACAAATCGGCTGACTTTTTCAAAGGATAATGAAAGTAGCCAGGTGACACCGCGGGGAGGTCAGTGTCCACAATTGATGGAAAAGAGATCAAGATAAGCCTGGACTTTGCCATGTTAAAACCAATCAGAGTTGTTGTTTGGTACCTATCATCCCCTACATCGAAGAGGATTTGTTTTACAAAAATATTTCACATTTTATTTAACTGAAGATATGACATCCCATAAATAATCTCCAATAGACGCAAATAAATAGTTTAAGGTTTTTTTCCATGAGCTTAGAGAATAACCAACAACAAACATTTTGTATCATAACTCAATAACCTATGGCGAATCTGTACTTCTAGGATGCTAATATACTCACCGAGGGCTTTTATCCCCATAAAGAACTTTTCGCACCCAAAATCTTGTGCACAGCGTTATTAGTAACGGGTATCAAAACAAATTGTATGTAATATTCAAAATAAAATCGTTTCAGATATGACATCCTAAGAATACCCCCTGCATATACCAAATTATGGCTAGGGTATTGTATAGACCTGCTAGACTTTCGACCCTTCCTTACTACTTAGGAAAATACATCTATCGAATTTAATCCCTAGGCAATTATATTTTCAATCAAAATATTATCACTCAGAAATCAAACCAAAACATTCAACACAGCTGCTTTTCGAAATTAAGACAGAATGTCAATTCTATAAACACCACTTATGTTCAAAGTTTTCTTTCCTTTGGAATATCAGCATGAATAGCTTTATTTGCGTACAGTTCACTTTTTCATAGCCATTCCATATTTGATTTGATACAAATCAATGATATCAATTTAGCAGATATTTAAAGAATTGTATTCAATTCAATGCAAATCAAGATCATAACAATGCCTGCCAAAAAAACTGAAACCATTACCCCACCTTTAAAACAAACCCACAATGTAAAACAGCAAAAAGAACAACAACAACAGCAGCAGCCGTAACAAAAGACAGGAAAATGGTCGCTTTTGTCTATCAAAAATCATTTGTGTAAATATTTCAAATACGAACAATTTTTGTTTTTTTGAAAACTGACTTTCAATTTTTGTTGAGATTGTTTTTGTTCTTACAATTAACAAAAACAGCAACAACATCACAGAGACAACTGCAACATACTCATATCTCGAAAATGTTGCTGTGTCTTGCAAATTAATGTTTTTGTCTTGAGGGGTGGGTGGGGTATTCCGATTTTTTGTGTTATTTGTTTCATTTGGCATCTCGAAATAAAATAAAATCGTATGATTGGTTAGTTGCTTTTGGATTTTATGCGATTCATGCTGTTTGATTTGTTTAATCATTTATTTGTTCAACATTTCTAAATCGATTTTAAGAATAATTTGTTTACTATAGCAACCAAACAAAACCAACTACGCGGCCATGCGAACAGCCGCTTAGCTTAAATTTGCTATTATTATCGAGATATGTAAACATAAATTTGAAACAAACGTCTTATGTGTGTGCTTCGAGATATTATTGACTCATATGTTTTTGAAAATGTTTCTTTTTTTCTAATATTTTTTTATCGATTTTGTGGTTTTCTGTCGTTGTTGTTATTCATTTAATTAAATAACAATTAATCGTATAGATTGTAAATAATTTTTATTACGAGGGACAACTGAATAGGTCCACGGCTAGGATGTGAAGAGAGAAATTTTAAGTTAACATTTTATTTTTTTTTTCTATTCAGCACCCTCTGTATGAAAATCGTTGTACTAACATTCAGAACCGATGTTTTTTTTTTTGGAGTTAAAATACAATTTCGTTAATATTTATACCCTTCCTCATAAGGTGGAGCGTATATAAAATTTGTCATTCAATTTGCACCCCCTCCAAATATTCACCGTAGACTCTATGATGCATGTCCGTCTGTTAAAATCAGGTTATAGCTCGCAATATAGTATTTAACATAGAAATTTCGAAATTTACAATTTTGAAAATAAATTGTTACTACTACTGGTACTACTATACGTTGTGCATAGTTAGCTGGCTTGTGACAGAACATTTGTTCCATAAGTCGAACTTAAAAAAGATTTCCAGACGCGTCCATCTTGTGTGCAATTTTTCCAATTCGAAAGACCATGTGATATGCCATCTTCCACTTGATCTTTCCATCGAATTCCTGGCCTTCTCCTTCTGCGTGAGCCATCCTCATCCATTCTCACAACACGACCTAGTTACGTTGTCGCTGCAGCTCGATACATCAGACTATTTCGATGTCCGAGAATAGATGGTATAGATCATAGTTCTTTTGACGACGATATTCGCCGTCGACGCAAATTGGCCCATAGATCTTCCGGAGAATTTTTCTCTCAAACATGGAGTGGAGTGTTGCCTCATCTGCTTGTGCAAGTACACATGCTTCTGATCCATACTACAGCACGGGTAGTATCTGCGTCTTGTAGAGTGTGAGTTAGGTCTGGTGGGAGGTGGCCTTGTTTCTGAATTGCTTACTTAGACCATAGTAGCATATGTTGTCCAACACTATTCTCCTCCAAATTTCAAAACTTATGTCATTAGTTTTATTTATGGGCGTACCAAGGTATATAAAATCTTTGACCACCTCGAAGCTGTAGTTCTCAAGTTCACTAATCAGCTGATACATGCTGGTAATCCATCGGTACCTGCTGCTTTATTATTCTTCAGCCGGTTAATTGATAATCTGACCTCATTTTGGCTAGGAGGTGCATACTCTATACCTTATCATATCTTATTGGTTGTGGGATGTCTTCTTCACCGCCACTATTTGATACCAAAAGCTTTTCAAAATTATCCTTCCAGAACCTTAACACACTGTCTGTATGTGTTCATCTCTACAGGAGGATGTGCCTGCACAAAAGCCATCGGTTTGATGTTTTTCTCGTTGGTAAAATTTCCGGACTTCGTTCTGACTCATGTACATCTCGATTTATTCCCGCTCACGGTTTTCTTGTTATTTCTTATTTCTTTTGAAAATACGTTTCTCCTCTCTCCTTTTCACCCAATAATTCTCCCTCGCATTACGGGCTGCTACTGTCCCCAGGATTGCCCTATACGCTACGTTTTTCACATCAGTATCTTGATTTTGCTGCAGTGTGTAGGGAGTGGGCAATTCTTTGCCATTGTGCTTCTATATTATTATCGGGACAAGGAGTGCTTTTGTCAAGCTAGATGGTTAGTTGGGCGGAGTGGACCTTTGCTATCTGTTCTGTTTGCAGCTTTTCGACGTCGAGCTTCCATGTTACATTACATCGCACCTTTGCTGCCACAAGGTAATGATCCGAATCGAAATTCGCTCTTCGCATCGATCGAACGTCTAAAACATTGGAAGTCAATCAACCTCATGCCGTTGTCTGATGTTTCTTTCTGCATTAAAATCTCCTACCAAAATTTTAATGTTATGCCCTGGCCATAACATTAAAATTTCATATGCTGTTTCTAAAATTTGCCATTGGCCGGTTTATCTTTGTCTTCCGACGGAGCATATGCGCAAATAAGACTGATGTAAAAGAACTTCGCTTTTATACGGATTATGGCAATTCGCTCATCTACTGGATATGCAGACAAGGTCTTTTATTCTCCTGTTAACAATAAATCCGCAGCCAAATGCATGTCTCGTTTCAAGGCAGCTATAATACAGTGTTTAATCGGCAATATTATATGCTTTGTATTTCTTGAGTACATCTTCCAAAGCGAAAACTGCAGTAGTAGGGGTTTTCCGAGTGTGGGCAACTAACCCGACGTCCAACCCATTTTTTATAGTTCTCGTGCCACAATTCAGTTCACTATTTCTCCTTCTCTTACAATGTTTCGGCTAGACTGAAATAACATAAGATAGGGTTTCTAATAACTAAAATCGGGCGGACATGGAGACAAAACATGACTCTTGAGAAACCAACCGCCACTGGCTCAAAGATCCTGAAGATCGTTCAGATATGTGTCACAGAACATTGATGCCGCTAATGAACTGATAATACAAAGATCGTCAGGTTACTTACCGTAAGATAGAGGCATCCTTGAGCATTTCATCCACCAGAACGCATTAAACATTCCATAGGTACCTGACCAATTATAGATGGTATATTTTCATCGAGTAATATGAAAAGTAAACATATCCTTCCGTTGGACCGAAATTGAGATGGGGTTAAACAAAATGGAAGTTGTAACATGTTCTACCAGTACATTTCTTATCCTTGGAACAAAATGCTAGGTATTTAGGTTGAACAAAGGTCTAAGACTTTTGAAATACTTAAAATCGTCGGCGCCATTATATGTATAGGGAGGTGGCTATGTCAATACATATACCGTAGTCGGCTTCGTGACTAGAGAGCTAGGTCCCAATATGAGCCTATACTGTTGACCATTTATGAATCATGATTGAGAAATTACTATCAATTTAATTTAACGGGACCCCCCATTCTCGGGGTCAAAATTTTTGTTGATATAATTCGAATATACACTGATTAAAGAATGTCTCTACAAAATTTCAAGTCAAAATCTCAAGAACTCTTGAAGATATAGCCGATTTATTGTGTCAGCATGAAGTGACGGCTGAAGGGCTTCTCAAACTTTAAACGCGTTTTCCTCTAAACATTTTTTTGCGAATGGCGGGCACGATAACTCTAAAACTAATAATCCAATCGGTTCCAAATTTCGCAACGTTTCTCTGGGAGTGTATAGCTCTCGTATGAACTAGGATAAATCCAATCGGTGAAGATCTTCCTTATTTTTTAACTTGGTTTTTTTCCAAAAATATTTTTTCAAAGGTCCACCATTTTGTTAATTTTAGAGCGAAGTCAATAATCCTAGTTCATACGAGAGCCAGACATGTACTCCTTCTAACACCGTTGGAATTTTCGGATTCCGATGTTCCAGTGAGGAGTTATCATGCCCGCCATCAAAAATAAGGACTTTTCTTTAATTACAAAAAACAACAACAAAACAATAACAAAATTTTTTTGTAAATGATTTTTTTTCTCTTTTAAATCTTCAATTATATATGTGCAAAGTTACAAACCTTAACAAGCATTTGTATTCATTTACCAGCCCATTGAAATTCTTGAAAAATTAAAATCGAGAATGGGGGGGTTCCCTTAATCAAAATATCCCCCTTATAAAAAAATTTCATAAATATATAATATATTATATATATATATATATATATATAATATATATATATATATATTATATATATATATATTATTTTATACCAGTAAAAGTTCGTTAAAATGTGTTATGGTATTTATGGTCTTTAGAATGACCAGTGATCTCTATACAGGCCTATTGGTCCTTATTATATTAAGAATATAAACTCTTGTTTTCTCTATACAGACCTATGTATGGCCTCTCAGCAGCCAGTAATACCTATACACCTTCAATCGGTTATTGTATATCAATCATCATCCCATTCTGTATACAATTAAAATGTTATTTTAGGCATGAAAAAATGTTTGCAGATCTAATAGGCCTTTGTGTGATAAAAGAATAAAATTAAATAAATGAATAACATATAACTACACTATACTACCTTTCATTTCTTTTATTTCCTCACACTTCAATGGTTATATAATAATTACAACCTAATGATAACTTCCAAAACAAATCAAAAAATAGTAACAACAACCAACTGTAATTACCCTTTCCAGTAAGTGAAATAAAAATTAAAAGTACAATAAAAAATCATCTCGTCATTTGTATATAAATTGACCCAAATAAGAAGTGATCACGATTTTCATATAAAATAAAAATTATTTCCTATAACCAGCGTTTTTTGTTTCACTTTGTGTGTTGTTGTTTTTTGCCCCTCATATAGCACATTAAAAAACAGCCTCAACCGCTTGAGAGACATATGATTTTTGACCACAAACAAAATCCATTAGACACTCACTGCCGAAAACGAAAACTCTGTGAACTCTGTTTTCAGTAACAGGAGGCGTAGCGTTGGCTGTTAGCATTCATAAAATATTATCATGACACGAAGCAAGGCAACTGGAAGCTAAACAAAAGTTTTGATTTACTTACATGCCTAATTTGAAAAAAGACAGAAATATGATTTTAGTAGTTCGGCATTAATAATACACAAAATTTGATTGTATGTAAAAACCACAACAATAATTATGGCTTTGAACAACTGAAATTATATGGAAATTCAAAACACCTTCAAATTCGATTAGATTTGAAATGCAGTGGCTTAAATAGGCATAAATTAGTAGATTGATAGTAACCACAAATTGACCTTTGGGTATATACCGGATACAAGTGGTAACAGCATATTTGGTGCAGCATCAAAAATTAGGGAAACGAAGTCGCCTTGAATTATGAAGTCGGATAGATTGAGAAGATCATTCAATAATCACAATAGGCTATGTATATATACTAAGGCTATTATATATTGTACTGGTCTCAAATTTATAATTCTAATATTTAAAACGGGTGGTTGCCATAGCGGTGATATATACAAATCAACGGCTCTGATTGGCTTTAACAACGCAGATCCCAGGTTTATCCAGCAGTTTCAACTGCGCTAGGTATTTTCATCACCCGTTGAAATAGTAAGATGAGTTCACCCATAAGAACTATAAAAATAATTGGCTGAGGCGTCGGGTTAGTTGCCCAGACTCGAAAAAACTACTACTATGAAAAAGCAACAAAAAAGAAAACCAAAAAACCTCCATTTCTACAAATTTTAAACCATAATGTGAACCATGTTCCACAAAATAAAGAACAACCTGTCTGCTTATACTGCACTTGGAATGTGCGCACGTCCCACACAGGTGCTACAGAGCTGGCGCAGATTTCTCGATATCCTCCGCAGGTTAAATGTTACGACAGACTCTAAGAACCAAACCCAAAAGTGCAAAGGATAATATTATATAAAAAAGGGCCTTACAGGAAATGCGATGAAAAGGGACCTGATAATTACGCCCTGTATTGAAAAAGAGCTGCCAGGAAACGAGACATGACTTTGGCTGCGGATTTATGGTTCACAGGAGAATAAAAGAGCTCGTCCCATTGAATTTATTCCAGTAATGGAGCGAATTGCTATGATCCGTATAAAAGCGAAGTTCTTCTACATCAGTCTCATTTGCGCCCATGCTCCGACCGAAGATAAAGATGAACAGATCAAGACATATTTTACGAGCGTATAGAAACAGCATATGACCGTTGCCCTGGCCATGACAATAAAATTCTGCTAAGAGATGTTAAAGCAAAAATTGGAAGGGAAAATATTTTTGGTCCCAACGTCGCAAAATTCAGCCTCCATGTCGAATCTTTCTGACAACGGCATGAGGTTGATTGACTTCACGGCAGCAAAAAACATGGTAGATACAAGCATCTCGATATACACAAGGCCACCTGGATTTCTTCTGACCAAACAACTAGAAATCAAATTGAGCATGTTGTGGTAGACAGAAGGCACTCATCCAATGTTTGAGACGGTAGATCGATCCGAGGAGCGAATATCGATTCGGACCATTAGAGTATCAATTAATTGGCTGAAGAACAATAAAGCAGCAAGGAGCATGTACCAGCAGATTTGTACTATTTGAATAGAGGAATGCAGACCCAATGATTGGAACCTCAACATCCTGTGTTCCGTGCACAAAAGAGGCGATGTGTAACAACTATAGAGGAATAAGCTTCCTTCCTACCGCATATAAAGTGCTATCCAGCGTGATATGTGAACGACTGGACCATACCATTGCGGCTTCAGGCCAGGCAAATCCACCATTGACCAGATTTTCACTCTGCGCCAGATACTGGAAAAAAAACCTACGAAAAACACATCGACACATACCACCTATTCGTCGACTATAATGTCGCATTCCATGACTGTCATGTCTGCGTTTGACATTCCTGCAACATTCATACGGCTATACAGGATAACTTTAACTGGTACAAGGTCAGCAGTTAAAGTCGAAAAGGACCTCTCGGAGCCCTTTAATGCCGAACGAGTATTCAGACAAGGTAACAGTTTGTCATGTGACCTTTTTAACTTCCTGTTGGAAAAGGTCATACGAGATGCAAATGTGAATAGAAATTACACTCTGTACACCAAACAGCATATGTTACTCGCCAACGACATCGACATAATGCCGCGAATATTGCGAACGGTAACAGCCACTCTGAACGAATAGAGAAGGAGTCCGCCAAAGTGCGACTGGCAGTAAAAGGCGAGAAGACCATGTTGATGTATCAACGGGCAAGACGTCTAGTAGACTTGGACCAACAGTGGAACTTGAGAACTACAGCTTCGAGGTAGTCAAAGATTTTATATACCTTGGTACCGCCATAAATAAAACTACTGACATCAGTTTTGAAATTCGGAAAAGGATAGTGTTGGCCAGCAAATGCTACTATGGTCTAAGTAAGCAGTTTAGAAGCAATGCCACCTTACGCCAGACCAAACTCGCACTTTACAAGACGCTGATACTACCCGTGCTGTTATATGGATCTGAAGCATGGGTACTTACGCAAGCAGATTGAGTGAAAAATTATACGAAAAATATATGGGCCGATCTGCGTTGACGGTGAATATCGCAGTTGAATGAACCATGAGTTGTACCAGCTATTCTCGGACATCGGCATTGTCAGATGCATCGAGCAGTAGCGACTACGTTGACCAGGTCATCTTGTGAGAATGGATGAAGATGCCCCAGCTCAAAAGGCATATAAAAGCGAGTCAAGTAATGATTTAGACATCGGCATTGTCAGACGCATCGAGCAGTAGCGACTACGTTGATCAAGTCAACTTGTGAGAATGGATGAAGATGCCCCAGCTCAAAAGGCATATAAAAGCGAGCCAAGTGATGGTTCACGCATAAGGAGAAGGCTACGAATCCGATGGAAAGATCTCGGAACATGGAGAATTGGAAGACCTGCGCACAAGACCGACGCGCCTGGAAATCTTTTTTTAAGTTCGGCTTATGGAACAACCGTTGTGTTACAAGGCAGCTAAGTAAGTAATAATAATAAGGACCGCCATAAAAGCCGAGGGTCGCTTTCATCTCGTATTAATCGACTGTGGCATCAGCATAAATACCGAATATTATCGCGAAATTATTCCAGAGGGTGTATTAAAGCCTTGGGCACGCAAACATTTTTGCCGCAGACCTTGGACCACCCAAGAATGGTTACAAAATGAGGTTCCTCGCTTCATTTCCAGCGCACAATGGCCACCAAAATCTTCGGATACCAATTCGTTGGACTATTGTGTCTGGAGTATTTTTGGAAAGCAAGGTTGGCACTAGCTCAAAAGACATATAAAAACGAGCCTACTGATGGTTCCAGTAGAAGGGGAAGGCCACGAATTAGATGGAAAGACCAAGTAGAAAACAACATCTTGGAACGTGGTCTTCCAAATTCGTGGATTTGCGCACAAGACCGACGCGCTTGAAAATTTTTTTTAAGCTCAGCTTATGGAACAACAAGCCAACTAAGTAAGTAAGGTTGGCACTAAAAAATACCAAAGTTTCCATCACCTCAAGCATGCGCTTTGCCGGGAATGGACCAAATTACTGCAGATCAACATTCGGACAGCGTGTGACGGTTTCATTGGCCGTTTGAAGGCCATAATTCGTACCAAAGGTAACCAATTCATACAATCTAAACGTATTCTAATATTTGATGCTATTTTCGATTTTTTTTTGGCTTTCATTCAATAAAATTTAAAATAAAAATGTAAAAATTATGGCGTTAGACTTTGTTGCAGTTTTTTTTTTATCTCACCCTGTATATCAGTTGATATTCCTTAAAACATCATGTGATTGAAAATATTTACACATTTTGTGTCATAAATATCAAATGTCCATGAGTCAACATTTTCGTGATTTTTATGATTTATGCAATTTACGTACCTTACTAATAATTATCAATTAAAAAGTGAAAATAAATTTCTATCATAAGATTTATTATAAAATTTAATCAAATGTACGAAATTAGAGAAAAACAACAAATATCATTTTATCTCGTATTCATTTATATAAACTCCTTTTTATAAAATTGACATTACTTTTACTATCTACCCCTGATATGACCTTACAATGATAGTAAATGAATAACAAACACGCGATTATGAATGAATAAATGTATGAATGATGAAATGACTCGATTTTTTGACTCATTTATTTTGTTACTTCAATGTTTTTATTGTATTAAATGATCTAATTAACGAAGTACACAACGACGAACAAAACAAAATTAAATCACATTATACACCTTTTCAAATATACCATTATAAAAACGACCATAACGAATCAAAAACAATTTTTGCAAATACGAAAAATATGGGGAGTTTTATCCAAAAAATATGTGCATAAAAATTTTTAACATTAATTCTAAAGAGATTCGTTATTATTTTATCTGATAATTGCAATTTGAAGTTGCCAAACCTTGATTTTATTGAAAATAATATGGAATGGATAGGTAAAATCTTAAAAAAAACTGTTTCTAAGAAATCTGAAAATACTCTCAGTTGAAAAATTGTTTTTTTTAGAAAGTTTTTATATATGTTATTTCGATAAGATATTATACTAAATACACTAAATTCATTACATAATATCCTATGTCTGTGTAATTACAATACTACATTTTTATTAACCAATTAGTCTATTGCAACCGGGAGAGTTAATGCGACATCTTCCTCTTACACCTTGCCAACCTAGAAAAACAATAAGTATTTGTTAGTCACAGGATACTAACATATATCACACATCATTACAACTTACGTTCCCGATTCACACAACGTCGTACATTTAGGGTGCAAACATTGGGAAAGGTACAACGCATTACACTTCCACGACGTCTTAGTGTACCGCAAACAGGATTATAATCTTGTGGACAAACATTTATACAGCGTTCCGCCTGAATACCAACAAGGCAAATAATGAAACAAGTTAATATTAAAAATGCTGAATGTGAAAACATTTGAGACGGTTAAAAATTGTATAAAATACTTTCATCAGAAAGCGGGTTTATTTATAAGAACCATATATAATAAATTACGGAAACTCAATAATGAATTCATTACTACTTATTTCCAGATTGATTTCCCTTTGAAGAACAATTAAAAAATATATGTCAACACTTGGGTAAACAACCACTCTTCAAAAAGATTCGTTATTATTTTATCTGATAATGGCAATGCGAAGTTACCAAACCTTGATTTTATTGAAAAATATATGGGAAATCTTAAAGGAGGTAGACTTATCTTTAAAACAGTCAAATAGAGGGGGGGGGGGCTCCTTATAAAAGGTTTTCAAATAGAACGTTATATATTATATATTCATCCATTTTTATACCCTTCACCACACTGTGGGACAGGACATAATAGTCTTTGTGCATATTATTGTAATAGACAAAAGAAACGAGATAGACCCACGGTTCTTTTGGGGATATGCATGGAATCACTTTCTCAATCGATTTATGTTTGTCCGTCTGTTTATGTTAAATTGTAAACAAAGTACAGGTCGCAATTTATCATCCGATTTGGATGAAATTTGTCATAGCTATTTATTTGGCCTAAGGACGAACACTATTGAAATTGGGAAAAAATCGGTTTAGATTTAGAAATAGCTTCCAAATAGCATAGCGTACTGAATTAGGCCTAGAATGGTATACGTGAAGTTTCGTGAAAATCGGTTCAGATTTGGATATAGCTCCCATATATATTTACTTCGGATTTAATGTAAATAGAGTACTAAAGTCCCTATATATCATTCGATTTGTGCGAAATTTGGTATAGCCTACTGAATTAAATCTAGAATGATGTGTGTTAAGTATCATGAAAATCGGTTCAGATTCAGATATAGCTCCCATATATATTTTCGTCCGATTTAATGTAAATAGTGAACTAAAGCCCCTATATATCTTTCGATTTGCACCAATTTTGGTACAGCGTATTGAGTTAAGTCTGGAATGATGTGTGTTAAGTTTCGTGAAAATCGGTTCAGATGTAGATATAGCTCCCATATATATTTTCGTCCGATTTAAGGTAAATGGTGCACCAAAGTCCCTACATATCTTTCGAGTTGTACGAAATTTGGCATAGCGTACTGAATTAGGCATAGAATGGTGTACGTGAAGTTTCGTGAAAATCGGTTCAGATTTAGATATAGCTCCCATATATATACGTCCGATTTAATGTAAATGGTGAACTAAAGTCCCTATATATCCTTCGATATGCACGAATTTTGGCACAGCGTATTGAGTTAAGTCTGAAATCATTTGTGTGTTAAGTTTCGTGAACATCAGTTCAGATGTACATATAGCTCCCATATATATTTTCGTCCGATTTAAGGTAAATGGTGCACCAAAGTCTCTACATATGTTTCGATTTGCAGGAAATTTGGCATAGGGTACTGAATTAGGTCCACAATGATGTGTGCTAAGTTTCATGGAAACAGGTTCAGATTTAGATATAGCTCCCATATATATTTTCGTCCGATTTAATGTAAATGGTGAACTAAAGTCCCTATATATCTTTAGATTTGCACGAAATTTGGTATAGCGTACTGAATGACGTACGTAAGGTTTCGTGAAAATCGGTTCAGATTTAGATACATATCCCATATATATTTTCGTTCGATTTAAGGTAAATGGTGCACCAAAGTCCCTGTGTGTTAATATCCTGCACATATATATTTTCGTCCGAGTTTACGTAAATGGTGCACCAAACGCCTAATGTTTGTCCGATTGACACGAAATATTGCACAATTGAGACTAGAATGATTGCGTCCTTTTTTGTGTAATGGGTGCAGACATAGCTTCCATATGCATTTCGAACGAGTGCCTGATAAATATTACCGAATAGTGTGTATATAGTCTGCTATAAATCGATTTACATAAATTTGTCCCACTTAAATTCAGCATAGGTTGCAGAAAGGCATGTGTATGGATGGATGTTAGTCGGTTTATTTATTGATAAAGATCAAATCATTTTTTATGGAATTTTAAAAGAAAATTGAGAATTCCCATATATAGAATATACCCAAAGTGGTGAAGGGTATCATATAGTCGGCCCAGTCCGACTTTACTACTTCCCTTACTGGTTTTATTTTCAATTAATGTGGCAGTACTTCCTGAATATAAAATCTGTTGTTCTTCAAAAAATAACGCAGATGTTTCTGTTTTTCTAGAATGTGTCACTGAGCTCACAATTCAAACTTAACGTTTCATTTAAATTGCCAAATAATAACAAAATATAGTTTTATTTATTTCTTAAATATTATATACGAAATGTATTGTTATTTTTATTATGTCAGAATGTATTGAATGAAATTCAATACACATTTATAATATTTATACAGATTCTTTGAATGATTCTTTTATAAACTTCCTTCAATGTTGCTCTTATTGAAAATTTAATTTCATTCGAAAATGTTATCACCTGGCGTCTACATTTTATTTTTTAGCTTGCTGATTATCAGCTCCATCGAATGCAGCCGATGTCAAATTTCATGTCCTGACAATTATAATCCTGTGTGTGGATCCTTGAGACTCGCAAATGGAACCTCAATTTATTGCACTTTTGCAAATGCCTGCAAATTAAGCCGCAGACGTTGTACCCATAATGAAAGTAAGTAATATAATCTATGAAATGCTTAAAAGATAAAAATTAATTTTTTAATAGGGTGGGATGGAGCTAGAGGTCGCTGTTTCTATAATTCTTACGAATGCAGTTCAATTGTTAATTAATAACAACAAATAAAAAGATTAATAACAATAAAAAAAAGTACACACACATTTTTCACACATTTTTCAGAAGTTATATTCATGGTTCTGGACGTGAAATGCCCTGACAATATTTGCTTTAATCTGAAAACTTAGATTCTAATCTATAACCTCAACTATTGGTTAATATTTACAAAAAAATATTTTTACGCAAAATTAATTTTAAAATAAAAAATATTCTATGGCAAACTAAATTAGTTCATTTTTTGATTGGTCAAAACTAAAGCAACTTTTTGATTTTTTCTTAAAGCAAATTTTGTTAGTAACCTGCGGCAACACACGTACGAGGCCCTGAATCAATAAAATGCTCAGTTTGATTCTTGGATATACTATTTCTCGCATCCTGAACCTTTGGACCTTCTTTATTTGAAACACCCTTTGATTACTTGGTGTACAATTAACATGAATAGGTCGAAATTATATATGTAAGCTGTGCTATATATAAATCTGAACAGATTTCAAGAAAACTTGCCCGAGATTAATTTATATTTATTTCAGTACACCAAGAAAACTTGACACGCGTAAGGTTATACTAACTTAAGTATATTATAAAAAATTGTGTATCAATCGGCCAAACGTTGGGTCTTTAGTGCATAATTTCCATTAAAACGGACGAAAATATATATGGCAGCTATATCTAAACCTGCACCGACCTTCACGAAAACCTGAACATATTTTCAAGACTCAATTCAGTATACTTACCACTTATTCTAAACTTATTCTTACCTTCATTCTAAGCTCAATTCAGTACGCTATGCCAAATTTCGTGCAAATCGAAAGATATATAGGTACTTTTGTGCACCATTTACATAAAATCGTGCGAAAATATATATGGGAGCTATATCTACATCTGAACAGATTTTCACGAAACTTAGCACAGATCATTCAAGACTCAATTCAGTACGATGTGCCAAATTTCGTGCAAATCGAAAGAAATATAGGGACTTTGGTGCACCATTTAAATAAAATCGGACAAAAATATATATGTGAGTTATATCGAAATCTGAACCGATTTTCACGAAACTTAGCACAATCTATCTAGACTCAATTGAGTACACTTTGCCAAATTTCATGCAAATCGTAAGATATACCCTATATATTCTTTTAGTACATCATTTACATAAAATCGGACGAAAATATATACGGGAGCTATAACTAAATCTGAACCGATTTTCACCAACTTCAATAGGGTTCGTTCTTGAGTCAAATAAATGAGCCGCACCAAATTTCAGCCAATTCGGATTATAAATGGGATCTGTACATTGTTTACAATTTAAAATGAACAGACGGACACGCACATATCGACTCAGAAAGTGATTCTATGCATATTCTCAAAAGGAACCATTGGTCTATCTCGTTTCCTTTTGCGTGTTACAAACATATGCACAATGACATGATACCCTGTACCACAGAAGGGTATAATGAAGAATCCGTTTTGATCTATTGATTGTTCAACGTAAAATTTTTGTTAAATCTACAGCAAATCCGAATATAGGGTCTAAAGGCAGGGCAACTTCTTCCGGAACTTTCTCAAAGATGGTTGAGTTTTTGATAAAAAAAAAAAAATGTGAACCTCGGCAAGCACTCTACACGTCTTGACTTTGGTATTACATTTAGTATGAATACATAAACATTCAATTATATATACTCTTCCTTTAGGCTTTAATTTTTTTACCGTTATTTGTAAGATATCTGAAAATACTCTCAGTTAAAAATTTGCTTTTATTTAAAAAAGATTTTATATATTTTATTTACATAAGCTATTATACTAAATACATGCATTTTATTATATACAGTATAATACATTTTGCTTCTGTAACTACAATTATGTATTTGTGTTAACCAGTTATTCTATTGCAACCGGGAGAGTTAGTGCGACATCTTCCTCTGACACTTTGCCAAGCTGGAAAAAAAGAAATACAAATATATATTTGCCAAACCATACAATTGATCACAAATTAGTATAACTTACGTTCACGATTCACACAACGTCGTACATTTAAGGTGCAAATATTGGGAAATGTACAACGCATTACACTTCCACGACGTCTCAGTGTACCACAAACAGGATTAAAATCCTGTGGACAAACAGTTTGACAGCGTTGAGCCTGAATGTCAACAAGGCAAACAATTAAACAAGTCAATGTGAAAAATATTGAATGTGAAAACATTTTCAGGAAAGTTGGAAACGTATGAAGTAGTTTTATGAAAGATTGCCCTTATTTATAAGAATTGCATTTAAAAAAGTGTTGTAAATTTTACGATATTGCAAATAATTATATATTTCCTGTTTAATTTTTCTTCTGTTATTCAGAACAAAAGGTTATTCAGCCATTATTGGAAAATCTATGTCAACACTTGTGTAAACAAGCATTACAGAAAACATTATAAAAAAATATGAAGGCATTATTTCGGCCAGGAATGTATACATACTGTGTCATTAAAATTTACCCACTCCCGCCACATATAACCCTCATGTTTCTTTGGACCAAATACATTTCAGAGAATGTAGAGTCGATTATAAAATGTCTGTCCGCCCGTCTGTCTGATTAGTGTTTACAATGACACTCAAAGCGAGTAACCTTCCCAAAAAAAAATTGGCCAAACTTTTATTAATTTAATAATTTTTTTAATATCATGCCCCTTTTCCATATTTTGAACATTTGAGCCACATTTTTCCACTTGGAGGATAAACAACATTTTTGCAGAAAATTGTATATCTAAGTCCCAGTCTTGAAATATTTTCGTAAAACTATTTCTATTAAATGTTCCCGCCACATATATCGCAAAAATGTGCCTCATCAAAATATAGGTTTTTGAACCCATGTTTCCTGGGACCAAATCCGTTTCAGACAATTTTGGAGTCGATTTACAAATCTCCGTCCGTCTGTCTGGATGGCTGGTGCGCGTGATAACTCTCAAAGGAAGTAACCGATTTTATCCAAACTTTGTATATCATGTTTGGTACACACAAAATGGTCAAGAATTTCCTGAAAATTAATGCAAACGAACTATTCGATTTTACTTACTTACTTAGCTGGATTGTGACTGACCTTTCGTTCCATAAGCCGAACTTAAAGGGATTACTAGGCACGTCGGTCTTTTGCTCAGCTCTTCCAATTTGAAAGACTATGATCCGATGTGTTGTCTTCCACTTGATCTTTCCACCGGATACGTGGCCTTCCCCTTCTACGTGATCCGTCAGTTGACTCGCTGCGGTATACTCATTCATTCTCACAACATGACCTAGGCACGAAGTCGATGCAGATGTATACGTCTGACGATGTCGATGTCCGAGAATAGATGGTACAACACATGGTTCATATTTTCACCGTCGACGCAGATCGGCTCTTAGATTTTTCGGAGAATTTTTCTCTCAAACACTCCAAGCTTCAGATCCGTATAACAGAACGGGTAGTATCAGCGTCTTGTAAAGTGTGAGTTTGGTCTGGCGAGATGTGACCTTATTTCTAAACTGCTTACTTAGACCATAGTAGCATCTGTTGGCCAACACTATCCCTCTCCGAATTTCAAAACTGATGTCATTAGTTTTATTTATGGCGGTACCAAGGTATATAAAATATTTGACTCGAAGCTGTAGTTCTCAAGTTTCCTAGTTGGTCCGAGTCTGCTCTCAATGTTCGACCCAACATGTTTTGATTGGTGAAACCTCAGATGACACCGCACAGTGGGAAAAAATACCGATCTAGCGCGCAGAAAATCAAAAAATGAAGTTGAAGGAAACTTTATAACATTAATGCAGTTTTAAAGTAGAGTGTTGAGAGTACTTAAGTCCGTATAAAATAATCCGAATTAATAAGCTAGAACGGAATAACGGTACATTTAAAATAGAAAATTTTTCCAATGTTAAAAATGGCATTTTTTAGCTATAAAATTGCGATGGTCGTGTTCATTCTGTGAATATATTATTATAAAATTTTGTCCATTTTTGATATATAGTATTGGTATTTAATTAAATTGTATAGTTATATAACCCATAAGTTATTTTAATTTAGGTGTTCCGGGCTAAATATATGTAAGGTCCGTTTTTTTAAATTCCTTCAATTAAAATAGGGGTTTAGTATGGAGTGCAGTCGAGTTCAGCTTTGATTTTTGTTTTATTTTTCTTGTGTGTCTGTCTAGAACATCATACTAAATTTTTTCCTGCGACTTCCTGCGATTCTCGGATTTATGGCAATTTTTTTGAAAAAATGCCAATTTGGTGTAGGAAGCTTTTTTAAGGTTTCCTTTAAATAAAATTAAAAATTTGTGAATTTTTTTTGATATAATTCATCAAATATGACTTGGAATAGATCACAGCATAGCAGATAAGAAAAAAACAAGTTCAAAATGTCCATCCTAAGGTTCCAGAATACTGGGTGTGAGTAGGAAAATGAGGGTATTTAAGTAAGCTGCTCCAAACGTTGATTTTAAACTCATGCCCTGAATATACATTTATTCCAAATGTCTTTCTAAATAAAAATTGAAATTACAACGAAATCGGTTGTAAGAGTCTTCTAAAATACCGCAGGTAAAGGGTCCACTTTATGAACCCTGGAAAAATATCATTGGTGTAACATTCATATATACACTGTTTTACCTATATTTATGATTTTCGTGGAGGTGGAGTTTATGGACTTTTATTATACCTGTTATGGAGTTTCCAATGACTGACATGACTTCGGATGACTTTATTTCTTTGTCATACGAATTTCGTTAGGGTCGGATACAGGTATCAGTTAATTATGAATGCAAAAATACATATTATTTATAGACTTTTCTACCTATGAATGAAAAATCCGCATTTAACAAATGTTCATTCATAGATTTTTCTCATTCAATAAGTGTCAAAGAACGGGATTATACAAGTTATAAACAAGTGAATGGCGATTTATTTTAGTTCTTAAACAAGTGAAGTGGAAAAATGTCAATTTTGTACAGAGAGCTCTTTGGCTAAAATCTAAAAATGGCTCTGATGTAAAGGAATATGCATTAAATAGACTTGGAGTTAATGCTACCGATTATGCAAACGCTAAAGGGATTTGTCGAACAGTTACCACGCTATGTACGCGATTTAAAACGAAATGTATGGCCGCCAGAAGGAACAAAAACAAATGGAGCGTCAGCATGGAAATTGGCTGATATAATTAAATGTGCAGCTTTGCCCATAGGTATGTTGTCTGAAGAAGCCATGGAATCCAGAAATAAGGACTTTCGGAACCACAGGGAACTGTACACCAGACAAATTAGTCGTGAGGAAACAATGAGGGATCTTTTTAATAGGTTGCTATTTTCTTCTGATCCAAAAATATCAAGTTTGTCTCGTAGTACATCTCCTAACCATCGATATAGTAAGCCACTATCTTAAGAAGTCCTTAAACTACTGGAGGATACAATGCTACCAACTAATTCAGATCAAAACTCGGATTCTGAATGTGATTAGTATTTAATAAGTAACGCCTAAATTTTGTAAAATATATATAGTTTAATGTTTTAGATATGTAATATTAATAATAATAAAGATATATATAATAACAATAGTGTTTGCCCTTAACCCACTTTTTACCATCCAAATGTTTCGGAATTTTTAAAAGAAGCTCCCATTTTAGGAGTACTATTAGTTATAACGAAAAATGTTGCTTATTATAAAATGTTTCAAATGCTTCAAAATAGTAATTTTCACCTAAAAATTTAAGTTTTTCAAAAAAAAAAAAAAAAAAAAAAAAATCGGCGCTTAATGGGTTAATAAAAAAAAAATTGCCAAATTTTTTCATAAAATAATTAAAATTGTCCATCTAAATCTATTCTTATCCAAAATATCGATAAACATACAGTAAAACATCTACTTTGATTTTCTGCGCGCTAGATCTGCATTTTTTCCCACTGTGCATATATATATATATATACAGTATTTTTCGGTTAATTGCACATCAAAATTTGCTCAAATTTTTGTTCAATTAATCGAGGAACCAATTATCCGAACTCGCTTAATTGAATAGTTTGTTCAATTACAGTAATCACGTATAATTGGAACTACAGTCGAATTTGGTTAAGCGAAAACCTGTAATTTCAGTAATATTTTCTCCTATGCAGAATTTTCAATTAAAGGGACTTCGGATAAGCGAAACTCGTTGCGTTTAAACGAAGTTTTCAATCAATATATGAAAAAACGTGAAATTAATAAACAATGAAATGAATTGAGTAAGAACTTACTTTTCTGTTTGTATGGTTGGAAAAATGTGCACATTCATTTTTGAAATTGCACATATAAAAATTTCGTCACTGTTACAAAAATGTTCGCTCGTTTGTGTTTTTCCAACAAAAAAGTCTTCCTCTAATACGGATTTTCAATTAATCGGTTTTTCATTTAAGCGAAGTAAAATGATTGAAAATTCATCTGAAATATTAGTTTATAATTTTTGGTTTCATTTAACCGATTTTTTCAATAAACCGGTGTTCGCTTATCCGAATTCGACAACTTTCTCGCAGTTTTTCCTTAGTAATAAACATATGTTTTGAATTAGTAGAGATACTACATAGTCTTTTGCAGAAATTATGTCAAATATGTATGTAAAAAATGACAGATTATTTTTCAATTATTATTTTGCAATTAACTGGTGAAAAGTAAAAGGAAATTTATTTTTGATGACATGAATTTTGAACCAATTAAGCGGGAAAATCAATTAACAGGGGTTAATTATCCGAGAAAATTTACATGTATTTTCCTATGCAATATTTTTTGCCCAATCGTGTGGTTCAATTAAGCGTGGAAACCAATTAACCGTAGTGTCAATTAACCGAAAAATACTGTATATATATATATATATATATATAGTCGGCCCAGTCCGACTAGACTACTTTTTTATTATTTTTATCAGTAGTTTTTTTTTAATTTCCTACACATTGTAATTATTTTTTATTCAATGTGTAACAATTTTTGTTATAAATATGTCCAAGATAATTATCTAGATTAGGTGATTTACGTTTATATTGGTCCATTAAGATTGAGTTGTGCGCATGCACTTCAAATGATTGAATGGAATGCACTTGAGTGTGTGTGTGTTGTGTGTGAGTGTGCGCGACCCATATTCACACCTCCATTACTATTCAACAACTGTTTCTCTTCGCATGTTTTAAAGACTCCCACTTAATTAAAATCCAACAGCAACAAGCTATCGTTTAATAGCTTCAAACAGCAAAGCGCTTAGCAAAGCCGCTGTAGTTGCTGCCAGCAGCTGTACGCACACACACATAATCCCATAAAAACCGCTAAACCATAAATAAAATTAAGTCAAAAAAATTGTCACACAGATGAAAAGTCATTGATCATTCATTACCCCCCACCCCTGCCATAGTTCGGGGGGAGGTAGTTTGTTGGAAAAAAGTAGTGAATTCACACAATGGATGATGTGACGAAGCGGTGGTGATGAATACTAAATCGATTAAGTGTTAAATTAAAATTTAGAAATGTAACCACAAAATTAATTTAAGGTGAGGTAATATCGCAGCAAGACTTCATCAGCACTTGAAGTGGCTCTTTTGAGGATTATTACGAATCGTAAACGTTCATAATAACGACTGTATCCAAATGTCCCAGGAAAATTCTGCCCTTTAATTGATATCCTTAATGACAACATATCGCTTATAGCGACCCATTTCACCAGTCTCATACGACTTTGTAAACAATTTCGACTGTAATTGTCATAATACATTTTTAATTCTGCGCATTCCAAAAGAATTTAGAAATCTATTTTCTAAATTTCGTACATTTTATTAAAAATGTAGGATCCTATTTCATCGAAAAGTTCCTGTAAGGATTCTGGTATTTTTGCATATTTTTGCATTCCCCATAGACGGATTTTCATCCTTCTAATCCACTGTGCATTAGATCATTTTTATTTGATGGTGTCATTTTAACTACCCCCGTTTTCGTAAACAAAAAAATGCCACCAAAATAAATTGGGACATTTGAGTGGGTCACGTAATTTTCTCTTGAATGAATTTTTAAATTGTCACAAAATACTTCCAACTATCGCCTCGCTTTTTTTATTTTTTATTTTATTTTTTTTTATCCATTATCCCCACATTCGTTGAACATTCAATTATGTTAAACAAAAACATTTCATTAAAATTTTCGATAATAGAGACAGACCCAAAAACAATTTGTCAACAAAATCGTTTCTGGTGCGTAAAACTGGGTTTAATTTACTGCGCTTGATTAAATGGCACCGCATTTATGGGATAACTATGAAGCAAACAAGTCATTAAATACGAAATTTGTTAGTTAATTGAATTTTGAATAAGTTTTGGCTTTCAGAAGTTAGGAAAAAAATTCATCTTGCACTCCGGACAGATATTTTGAAGATATAGTATTTCATCGGTTTGAGGCGACCTTAAGCTCCAAATATCCTATTCAAGAGAAAAATTATAACGACATATTGCTTATAGTGACCAAGTTCTCCAGTTTCTCTTTCGTCTCTGCAAATCAATATTATTAACAACAATATAAAAAAATCAAAGGTCGTAAAGTTCGTTCCGGCCAAACCTTTATGTGGAATTTTTTAAAACTTGGTCCTGCCAAATTACAGCAACTACAATGAGAAAATGCGGCTAAAATCTTAAAAATGCTGATCGCCCCATTACCAGTATTTTGAAGATTTTAGCCGCATTTTCCCATCGTAGTGGCTGTAATTTGGCAACCTTACGTCACGGCTAGGTCCTATCCTATTTTTAATACCAAAGATCATATGAGTAGTAGCAATGTATAAGCATCTCATCAATATCATGATCTCAACATACGGACGGACATGGCTATATGGGCATAGAAATTTGATCTGAATAAGAAATATTAATATACACACCAAAACGTCGTTAAGTTCGGCATGGCCGACAATTTGTCTACCCTTTACAATAAGATGGACATTCAAAATACCGATCGCATCAGAGCAACGGCTCTCACCCGTTGAAATAGTGAGCTGATATGTGCCGCGAGTTCACCCATAAGAACTATAAAAGAATGGTTGATGACCCCCGCAAACGTATAAAGGACCACGATCTGCGAATCTGCACTTGGAATGGAATGGGAAACTGCATATGACCGCTGCCTGACCATGACATTAAAACTCTGCTAGAAGATTTTAATGCAACAATCGGAAGTGAAGTGTAGAGATGAAGAAGGAAACCTGGTGACAGATACAGGCAACGTGCTGAGGATCTGGAAGGAACATTTTGAAAAGCTTCTGGTATCAAATAGTGACGGTGAAGAAGATACTCCAGAACCAATAGGAGATGACAGTATAGAGTGTAAACCACCTAGCCAAGATGAGGTCAGAATAGCAATCAATCCGCTGAAGTGTAATAAAGCAGCAGAAGCCGGTGGGTTAGCAGCCGAACTATTAAAGACTGGTGGGTCAAATGCTGGTCAGGAGCATGCTCCAGCTCATTAGTACAATTTGGCTAGAGGAATGCATGCCCATTGATTGGAACCTCAGCATCCTGTGTCCCGTGCACAAAAAAGGAGACTAGACAGTATGTGCCAACTACAGAGGAATGAGTCTCCTCCCTATAAAGTGCTATCCAGCTTGCTGTGTGAACGAGTGAAGCTGTCAAATCCACCATAGACCAAATTTTCACACTGCGCCAAATCCTTAAAAAGACCCACGAAAAATAAATCGACACATTCCACCTATTCGTCGACTATAAAGCCGTATTCGATATCCATGTCCGTTCAGAGGTATTTAAAGCCATGTCTACGTTCGGCATTCCTGCAAAATTAATACGGCTACGTTGGATAACTTTAAGTGGCACAAGGTCATCACATAAAGTCGAAAAGGACCTATCGAAGACTTTTAATACCGAATGAGGATTCAGACAAGGTGACAGTTTGTCGTGTGATCTCTTTAACATCCTGCTGGAAAAGGTCATACGAGACGCAAAGGAGAACAGAAATGGCACTCTGTACACCCAACAACACATGTTACTCGCCTACTCCGATAACATCGATATACTCGTAATAGGCCGAACATTGCGAGCGGTAGCAGCCACCTTTAAACGAATTAAGAAGGAGTCTGCCAAAGTGGGACTGGCAGTAAATGGCGAGAAGACCAATCTGAAACTTGAAAACTTCAATTTCGGGTTAGTCAAATATTTTATATCTGCTTCAAATTAGATATAGGCAGATATAGGCATTCCAAAGACAATTTGGGTCGTAACCTGATATTTTGAAGAGGTGTTTCAAATTTGAAACCGGTCAGTCGTTAAACAATTTATCGAAGAAAAAAGAAAAGAAATCCTTTTTTTGTACATGGTTTAAAACAGTTATGGTCGATTTTTAGCTCCTGGGCAATGTTACTGACTGACCGCTAACATGCCGGTCAATTTCGATCATTTCTCCGATTTTATCGACATTTTGTACGACCGGCCTACCTGTGCGAGGTGCTTCTCTAACATCAAAAATTCCTGAACGGAATTTACGAAACCTAAATTGCGCATAATTGGCTGTTACAGTATCGGAACCATAAACATCATTCACAATTTTGGCCGCTTTGCTTGAATTTTCGCCTTTATCAAATAAAAACTGTAAAATCTACCGAATTTTCTCTTTATGCATTCCCGTTTTTAACACCCTGAACTGAATGCACCAAAAAAAAAGGCAAAATAATTTTTTTACTGCGAAATGTCACCCTTCCAATGAGCATAAATCTGAAATTGTTTAATCGATACTTTACGAGAAATCAATCAGTACAGCTATCTGCCGAAAAAAATGCATTTCTTTTTCCGGCAAGTTCATCGTAATAACATCTACAAAATACTTCTAGAATCTAACTTCCCAATGTTTCGGTTGATAGATAAATCTTCAGCCAATACTTGAAGAAGTTCATTCACACTTAGCTAGTAGACGTTTAACTTATTGGTGGATGGCATAAAAAGTTCGGTCAGGCCGAACGCCCCTTTTACTTGTAGTATTAGATTGGTGCGTATGAAATGTCGTATTCTTATGTGATTGTATAAAACGCCATATCGTTCTTCTAAAGCTGTTTATTCAATCAAAGTATGCTCCATTCGCTTCAATACACCTCTCCCAACGAGATTTTAAAGCGTAGATGCCTGTCTTAAAAAAAATGTTCTTTAGAATTAATAAACTCTGACATCGAGTTTTTATACCCTTCACCTTCACTGTGGTACAGGGTATTATGTCTTTGTACATATGTTTGAAACAGGCGAAAGGAAACGAGATAAACCCATAATTCCTTTTGAGAATATGCATAGAATCACTTTCTGAGTCGATTTATGCAAGTTCGTCTGTCCGTTGGTGTTAAATTGTAAACAAAGTACAGGTCGCATTTATAATCCGATTTGGATGACATTTGGCACAACTCATTTGTTTGGCCCAAGGACGAACCCTATTGAAATTGGGAAAAATCGGTCCAGGCTTAGATATAGCTCCCATATATAGTATCGTCCGATTTCATGTAAATGGTGCACCAAAGTCCCTATATATGTTTCGATTTGTACGAAATTTCGCATAACGTACTGAATTGAGCCTAGAGTGATGTCTGTCATGTTTCGTGAAAATCGATTCAGATTTAGATATAGCTCTATATATATATATATTTAATTCAACCGATTTAATGTAAATGGTGCACCAAAGTCCCTATATATCATTCGATTTGCACTAAGTTTACCATATAGCCTAGAGTGATGTCTGCCAAGTTTCGAGAAAATCGGTTCTGATTTGGATATAGGTCCCATATATAGTTTCGTCCGATTTCATGTAAATGGTGCACCAAAGTCCCTATATATCATTCGATTTGCACTAAATTTGCCATAACGTACTGAATTGAGCCTAGAGTGATGTCTGCCAAGTTTCGACATACGTCCGCATGTAAAGAGAATCCGACATTTCATACGCCCCAACCTAATATTATCTACGAAAAGATAATTTTTTGGAAATGGTGTAATTCCACATTATTTTATAAAGAAACTTTATAAATTTTCGATGGTGTTTTATTGTCTAATAAAAAAAATCCAACATTAAACGGTAAATGGTTTAAGTACACTCTTATGTATGTGAGTCGACAACAAAATTCACGAATATTAAACGCTGAAATGAACATTATTGACAAAAGAACAACAACAACGCTAAATACTGCCCAAGAAAGTATTTCAATTTGTTATATATTTTTTTTCAATTGCCCGACCTGTTGTTCCCCTTTCAAAATAAAATGTGGGCTGTGCAAGTTTAATTGTGTTAGAAATGAAAGTGAAACTATTTTATAATGCTTATCAAATTTTGTTGATTTTGGAATTGTAACAGGCGCCGCCACACACTCTTATTATTATTATTATTGTGTGAGTATCGAGGGATTTCAATTTAAAGCAAAATTTAAATATTTTTGTTATTCAGCACTTTGTTGTAAAATAGTTCAATTATTTGTAGTACCACCATTTGCTTGGACAAGTTTTTTTTTGAGATTTTGTAAACTTGTTTGCCGTTTGGAATTTATTGTACGGGTTTCTTTTTGTTTTCAAATTCAAAATACTCATAAATCTTTATAAATGCATTCAAAATGCTTGGTTGGCTGTTCGTTCGTTTGTTTGTTAGCCTTTTTTTTGGATTGAATTTGTTATAGTTATGTCTCGGCGGCAATTGTCTATTCGTCGCTGTACGTTAAGCATCTGGCCGAAAGGAACCACCAAACCCCAATATTTTGGTTTGTTTTGGTTTTTTAGCCTCACATTTTTGGTAAACGCATTTGTATTAATCACGTACACATTTTTGTGATTATCATGAAAATCGCAAAAAAATATTAAAACAACTTACAAAATAATGTGACCGCAAAACTGAGTTATTAATAAGTTGCAGAAAAAATCAACAACGCACCACAAAACTTTAAAAATAGTCCCCACCGAGTCGGAAACTAAATCGACCAGCCAAAAAAAATTAATGCACTCAAATGGCCAATGTTTAGCTCGGTTAATCATAGCATTAAACTTTCAAAGAAACCGTTAATGATTAGCTTCAATTAGATTTAATTTACCTGTGAGTTGCAATTTTTCACATTGAATGTAAGTAATAATTGATAATGTACCTGGCTCAATTGACCTTATAATGATTTTCAATTTTGAATAATTCCATGTGTTATGGTAATTTTACCATTAAAATTAATCATTAAAATGAGAAACGCACACAAAAATACACAGGGTGTATTGGAAACGGAATTATGACATATGGGTGAGCTCAACATCATGGCTCATTTACCATCTGTGGGTATTTGCAATGTGGTATAGGGTAAATCAAGATCTCATTTCTCTTTACATACTACCAGCAAGTGTCCGATATACTTGCTGGTACCACAAAATCACGTTTAAAATGCTTTTTGTTTCCTCTTCACCTGCAATGCGAATTTCCGAAACCACCTCATTACAACCATCATACACATCTACAGCGATCCCTATGCCACAGATCTAATTCTATTATTACGAGTAGTACAAATGGTTTACTGATAAGTATTTTGTGTGTTGAGATTAGGCTAAGCAAGAGTAGCTTAAGTAGTACCTGAGGATAAATAATTTACAATAAAATAAGTGCCTTGCAACCACTCACTCTTTTTTATTTCTTATACAGAAGAGCTGCGGCTGTCGGTATATTTTACAGATGGTATATCTTCCAACTAAAAATTATAAATATATATTTATATATAGGTAACTAGCATATGGCCGCTACTTCGTTAGCGAATGTGGGACATATTTAAACATGTCTTAACATATTATTATATTTTCACAGAAAACTGCATGTCAGAAAAACTAAGCAATCCAAACATAAATATATCGACGATCAATTATATTTGAGTACCATTTAGTACCAAATTTCATTATTTTACTTCGTTCCATTTAGTTCCATTTAGTCCACATTATTTCCATCCAAAAAAACTTCATGCATACCCCGATCCTACACCCCCACAATGATTCCAAATTCAAATTTCAACTCTATCGGTTCACCCACAATTAAAATTGTACCAAATTTAGTACATAGTAGTACCAATCTCCAAAACTTCCTACATACCCCAATCCTACACCCCCACAGTGATTCTAAATCCAAGTTTCTGGTTTCCAACTCTATCGGTTCACTCACAATTCAAATTGTACCAAATTTAGTACACAGTAATACTAATTTCCAAAACTTCCTACATAACCCAAACCAACACCCCCACAGTGATCCTAAATCCATGTTTCAGAATTCCAACGCTATCGGTTCACCCACAATTCAAATTGTACCAAGTTTAGTACACAGTAGTACGAATTTCCAAATCTTCCTACATACCCCAATCCTATACCTCCACAGTGATCCTAAATCAAAATCTCATGATTTCAACTCTATCTCTTCACACACAATTTAATTTGTACCAAACTTAGTACACATTGGTACAAATTCTAAAACTTCCTGCATATTTCAATCTTACATACCAACAGTGATCCTGACTCCAAATTGCATGATTCTAGCTCTATTGGTACACCTAAAATTCAAATTGTACCAAATTTAGTACCCATAAGTATTAATTTGTTAAACTGGATCCTGACCCTAATCCTACACCCCTACAATGATCCTGACTCCAAATTGCATTCTTCCAGCTCTATCGGTTCACTCAAATGCAACTTGTACTAATTATAGTACGATTTAGTACTTTTTTGTACACATAAGTAAAGAAGTTCCAAAACTACATATATATCCCAATCCTACACTTCGACGGTAATTATTTTAAATTTTCAGGATTCCAACTCGATTTGTACCTCCATATTAAATGTGTACCGAATATAGACCATATAATACTTTTCGTATACATAACTACACGCTTCCAAAGCCAGCTCCTTAAATCGACCCTGCTTCTCAACCTTAATTTGCATTCCAAATTCCAATTTTTAGCTCTATCCATTCACATGCTACGAAATTGTACTAAAATTAGTACCAAAAACCCCTTTGCTATATCTATTCTACACTCCATCAGTGACCCTCATTTCAAATTTAAGAGTTTTAGCTCTACCGGTTTCCCAAATATAAATGGTATAACATTTAGTACTTTTCGTACCGTTATAGTACGAATTTCCTAAAACCCAGCCTTATCTGTAACCTTTGGATTCAATATTCTATCTTCAGCCGTTTCGTCTGGGCGTTGATGAATCGTTAAATCAGTCAGTTAATCACTTTACTCTTTTATTAGTATAGATATTATTTAATGCTTATATATATTTTTAATTTGTCTTTTATTATTCATTCCAGGTTTTTATGAATTATATATGTTTGCGAATTTCCGTACGATGACAATCGAAAACGATATAGAAATTATTTGGAAATATTACAGGCCAGCCGATAACGATCATCAATATATATCAATCATAAAATTCCACAAGGAAGGATTACAATAAAATATAGCCCAAATAAGTGGGCGGCTAAGTTGTAAAGAAAAGTATTTCTTAAAATTTATATTAAATATATTTTCTAAATGTATGTATATATTGTTTACAAAGAATATTTAATAAAAAATAAAGAATAATGAATTTAAAAAAATACTATTTGTTTTTATTTACGGATACAACAAATATGGTAAGTATACATGCCCCTCATCATGCGACATAATGTGTGTGATTACGTCACAATTTTTCATTCACCTGGTAGTAGGCATTTTTTGTGCAAATTTCACAAAAATACCAGACGCCGAGAAGAAAATAGAAAGTAGCCCGCCAAAACAAAAAAAATGTAAAAAATTGCATCTGGCAATGCCGTACAAAGAAATTACAAATTTTGTAGCATACTTTTAGGCGCTCGAATTTTTTCGCGGGTGGGGTGTTGCCAGAACAAATTTTCCAAATTTTTATTTTTTTGGCGGGCAACTTGCTACTTCTTTCTGGGCGCCTGGTATTTTTGTGAAATTTGCGCAAAATTGCAGCAAATTTTTGGATTTTTTTCAAATTCATTGGGAACCATTATTGTGACAATGGGTGTTATTGTTACTAAGAAACTAATATTGTGAACCCCCACTAAGAGATTTTTTAGACGTCCATAAATAGAAACACATTTTTAGTTTTTTGTATAATCTGTTTATTTGTTTTATTTCAATAAACGAATAAGGTACATAAAGAAATAACTCAACTACATACCCTTTTTACTTAATAGTACTTCTTAATACAATGGTAGTGTAGAGGAACAAATTGATGAACGATATCAGGCTCAGCTGGATATTTTCTTTCAGAAATTACTCAAACCAACCAGGCATCCAGAAGAGGTAGATAGAAATTGCTCAAACCTTCCAGGCATCCATAACAGGTAGATAGAAAATTTAACTAATTGGCAAACTGCGGGCTTTTAGCTCCGTAACATGTACAAGGTTTGATATTCGGAACAACATTTTTGGGCTCATATCAGGAAATAGATTTCAAAAAATTCAACATAACTGATTTGGTAGTCCTTAAAGAAAGATGGCTGCTATAAAAATACACTAAGACTGTATATTTAATATTTGAAGAAATGTTAAAAAAAGTAAGAAATGTTCAAAAGTCGGACTGGGCCGACTATATGATACCCTTCACCACTATGGGTACATACAAGAGGCGCTAATATATACGATAGATAGAACAGACAAATCATCTTTAAATTTAACAAAACTTAACATACATCATTCTAGACCCAATTCAGTACGCTATGCCAAATTTCGTGCAAATCGAAAGATATATATGAACTTTGGTGCACCATTTACATAAAATCGGACAAAAATATATATTGGAGCTATATCTAAATCTGAACCGATTTTCACGAAACCTAGCACCAAATTTCGCGCAAATTGAAAGATATATAGGGACATTGGTGCACCAATTACCTTAAATCGGACGAGAATATATATGGGAGCTATAACTAAATCTGAACCGATTTTTACGAAACTTTGCACACATTATACTAGTCTTAATTTAGTACGCTATGCCAAAAGTTCGTGCAAATCAAAATATTTGCAGGGACTTTGGTGGACCATTTACCTAAAATCGTGAAACTATATATGGGAGCTATATCAAAATCTGAACCGATTTTCAGGAAACATAGCACTCATCATTCTAGACTTAATTCAGTAGGCTATACAAAATTTTGGGTAAATCGAAAGATATGTAGGGACACCATTTACATAAAATCGGACCAAAAAATATATGGGAGCTATATCTAAGTCTGAACCGATTTTTTCCCAATTTCAACAGGGTTCATGCTTGGGCCAAATAAATGATCTGTGCCACATTTAATCTCATTCGGATAATAAATGTTCTTTGTTTAAATTTAACATGGACAGACAGACGGACGGACATGCATAAATCGACTGAGAAAGTTATGCTATGCATATTCTCAAAAGGAACCATGTGTCTATCTCGTTTCCTTTTGCCTGTTACAAACATACGCACAAAGACATAATACCCTGCACCACAGTGGGGTAAAGGGTTTAAAAAAACATTTTTTTTAGAAAGCTTTCAAAAGACGGATTTTGTTTAAAGAAATATTTTTTCGAGTAACACATAAAGTCGTGGGTTTTAAACATTCATTAAAAAATACCAGGGACCACAAATGTAAGTGGGGTTGCCTTTCCTGGCCTGTAAGGTATCATAATGAAGCAAAAAAAATGGTCATTGGTAGGGAAACGGCAACATTTATTTCCGAAACTTAGTTAAGGTTCTAAATAATTTTTCAAATAAAACATTTCATATTTTTTAAATTTTAATTATCACAAAATTTTAAATCACGAAGTAGCCATACATCATACCTTTCATATGGCACAATTTTTTTACAATATCTGCAGTAGTTCAACAGTAATGATAAAAAACAAGACATTAAATTTTTCAGTTATACTTTTTTCAACTACTGCATCAATAGATGATGCTGCGGTCGCTAAATTACCAGGTCGTTAAATAAATTTAAATCGGTATATATTGATATTAATAAAAGAGTAAGGAATAGCCGCTTAAATGGGTCGATTATGCAGCCATAACATTGAAGAAACGGGCTGTGAACCATTTTAACAGAGCACGCATTTTTATAAAAAAAAAAATCAATGATTTGAAAGGGTTGTTTGTTTTCAATGACTATTCACCGTTAAGTTATAGCCCGAACTGAAGATGTTTGGCAGTGAAACAATACTCGAAATATAAACTGTTAAAAACAGTGTTTCCAAAAAGATATCAGCTAAAAGATAACCCTTTATAATTGTAAACAACATGTAATAGCAGTGTGTAATAAAACTTCAGAATTTAATCTAACCATATCTGGTAACTTTATAAAAATCGGTTTAGTAGTTGCCGAGATATTTGTATTTCTATTCAACAATGGTCCAAAATACACCTCCTGCTCGATTCTGCTCGCCTATTACCTGAAAATAAAAAACCACACAAAAATCGTCTTTTAAAAATGGCAAAAATTGTTTTCATAATGTCTGCTGCTGTTGTATGAAAATTATAGCATACTTGTAGGGGCAAAGGGCAGTTCGAGTTGCAATTTCTTGTTGCTTAATATGTAGGTGTGATTACTAGGTGTGATATATTTACATACACATACAGACATTGTACCTGTATGAAGAGAAAAAATTTCCATTTTTGCAAGATCGATTTTTGTGGTGTTTTTCATTTTTTGGTAATAGGCGCCCAGCATCGAACAGAATGTATATTTCGCAGCATGGTAGAATTGAAAGTCGAATAACTCCGGAAATACTTAACCGATTTGCATGAATTTTACAGCAATGGTTAGAGGGAATTCTGCAGTTTTATTACGCATTTAACATTTATTACACCTATAAAGGTAATTTTTTAGCTACTATCTTTTAGGCAACACTATTTTTAACAGTTTACACATCTCGTGTTTTGTTTTTCTATCATACATCTTCAGTTTGGTCCATAATTTAAGAATGAATCGTCATACAAGCGATCGACGCTTTCAAATCTTTGAACCATTTCATAACGAAAAAGCGAACCTTTTTAAGAAAGTTCATTTCGTGTTTCTTCAATTTTCGATCGATCGATCGATTGAAGCGGCTATTTTGTTTACTCCATTTCATATAGATATATACCGATTCCAATTCCCCTTACGACCATTCAATTTGGCGAACGGAGCGCCATATATTGATGCCGTAACTGGAAATTTCATAAATGTAGAATTTTATGTCCTGGTTTTTGTCTCATAACATTGGAACTAGCCCCAGTAGTAATAAGATTGATGTCATATGAAAGGTAGGAAGTCTGACTATTTCGTGATCTATTTTAAAAATGCGAAATATTTTATTTGAAAAATTATGTAGGAGGATACATTTGTATGTTATTGCCTTACAAAAGTTTTCAAAATACTATTTGCCGATTCTATGTCAAAGACCAATATTTATTCTTGTAATAGAGCTAGTTACAGGCCACCAAAGACATTTCCGAAGCAAAATATTTTCTGTTACCGCTGTTTAGATGGGCAACGTCTTACGTATTAGAGACACCAATAGATGGAGCGGACGATGTGTTTATAAAAATATATACACCTAAGTCTGTTTTTACACGGTCTTTTTGTACACGGTTTTGATATAACACGGTTTGAAAATTGAATATTTTTAAGTTTTTTAGACGATTTTATTCCATTTAGCACGATTTGAAATTTTATGTACTTAATTTTTTTTGTCAAATTTAATTTTTTCGAAGTATGTTCATATCATAAAAAAGTATTTATGAAAGAAAAAAGTCTGAAACCATCGATAGTATCGATAGTTTGCGAACACTAGCTTAAAGATTTAAATGAATTCCCCCTTAGCGCGTACAAACAATTTTTACTGGTCAAAGCAGATGTGGATAGCACCAATTTAGGGGAATTCCCTTTATGTATAAGATTAATGTCTTTTTTACACGGCTTCTTCTGGAACCAATCTACCGTGTAAAAACAGACTTAGGTGTATATATATATATATATATATAAAAGAGCTTAGTGTTATGTGAGTGACTGACAGATCAACGCCCAGACGAAACGGCTAAAGCTGGAAACATGAAATTTTGAGTGCGAGTTGTTGTTGATGCGAAGAAGTGAGGGATGGGTTTTTGGAAATTCGATCTAGAAGTACTAAAATTTACTAATTTTAGTTCTAATTGTCTATATATATATATTGCACATATAGAACTAGAATCTTGAAATTTTATGAGGAATACAGGTTGGGAAGTAGTGTTGATGCATGAAAAATGTTTAAGAAATTCGTATGTGTATAAAAAGTACAAAATGGTACTAAATGTCGTACTATTTGCATTTAGTTAAGTGTACAGCGATGGAATTAGAGGAAGAAGAGGAATTAGGACTATTATTGGAGTACAGGATTGAAGAAGAGGAGGAATTAGGACTATTATTGGAGTACAGGATTGAGGTAGCTTTAAAAGATCGTACTTATGTGTACGAAAAGTAGTAAATTGTACTAAATTTGGTGCAAGTTGAATTTATGTGAACAGATAAAGCTGAAGTCTTCAAAGTGGGAATAAAAATGACTGTTTTCTTTTCTTAATCTACCTCAATTCGGAAATTCGTACTTATTGGTACGAAAGGTGTACTATATGGTACTAAATTTAGTAAATTTGGATTTTGCTTAAAATGATAGTGTTGAAAACCTGAAATTTGGAATTATGATTACAATTGAAGATTGAGCTACGGAGACATCTTTGGAAATTCGTATTTATGTGCACGAAAAGTACTAAACGGCACTAGATTCGGTACAATTTTCAGAGAGCTGGAAACCTAAAATTTGGAATAATGGTTGCTGTTGGAATATAGATTTGAAATATGGAAGTATAGTACTTATGTGTACTAAACGGTACTATATTTGGTACAACATAATTATGTGTGAACGTATAGAGCAGGACTCCAGAATTTTGGAATTAAAATTACTGTGTTGGAGTGTAGGAAATTAATAAATATAGAAAGAAAAAATAATAAATTTGGTACCAGTTTACAAATTGCTTTTCTGTGTGAACGTATAGTGCTGAGATTCTGAAATTTTGAATTAATAACACAGTTGGATGGTTGCAAGATTCGTCATTTAGATTTTTTTAACGTATAGAGATGGAATGAACGATATAAATTTGGAATGAAAATTTCAGAATTAAGGTAGTATTTTCACTAGCACTAAATGGTACTAAATATGGTACAATTCATTTTGTGTGAGCGGAAATCCTAAAATTTTGAGTTAAAATTAAGGTTGGAGTGTAGGATGAAACATGGAGGTAGTTTTAAAAATGCGTAATTATGTGCAGTAAATGGTACTAAGTTTAGTACAATTTACATTTGAATGAAATGATAGAGCTGGAAAATTTATATTTGAAAATAAATTACTGTTATAGCACATGATTGAGATAGTGTTGGAAATTCGAACTCATAAGTACGAAAAGTACTATATGGTACAAATTGGATCTATGTGAACGGATAGGACTGGAATCCTGAAATTTATGATTAAAATTACTGTTGCAGTGTGGTATTGAGGAAGTTTTAGAAACTACGAAAAGTAATAAATGTTACTAAATTTGGTACAATTTGGATGTTGGTGAACGAATAGAGCTGGAATCTTTAAATGTGGACTTAAGGCTATTATTGGAATGCATGACTAAAGTAGTTTTGAAAATTCGTATTTTTGGGTACGAAAAGCACAAAATTTGGTTCAATTTAAAGTCGACTCCTGAAAGTTGTAACTTCGGTTTCCGTGGGAGTGTATGAAAAGTGCAGAATGGTACCAAATCTGGTACAATTTGGTGAACAGGCAGAGCTGAAATTCTTAAATTTGGACTTACGATTAATATTTGAAAATAGGTTTGGAATATTGAGATAGGTTTGGAATATGGATACAAAAAGTACAGAATGGTATCAAATTTTGGTACGAAAAGTACTAAATTTGATACAAGTTGGACTTTGGTGGAAATAAGATTACTGTTAGAGTGTTGGATTAATGTAGTTTTAGAAACTCTTACTTATGAGTATGAAAAGTACTAAATGATACTAAATTTTGAACAATTTGGATTTGGTTGAATCCTGAGATTTGGAATTTAGATTATTGTTGAAGTGTAGTATTGAGCTATGGAAACAACTTTGGAAACTCAAATTTATGTGTACAAATTGTAAAGAAAATAGAAAATTAAGAATTTAGAACAATTTGAATGTGGATAACGGAGAGAGTTGGAAACCTAAAATTTAAAATGTTGGTCACTGACGAAGAGTTAGAAAGAAGTGCCAAAGGGTTTTTGGTATTAAATTTTGTGGTGGTGATGGTATGGAGGTAGTTGTGTTCGAAAAGTGCTAAATGGAAATAATGTGGAACCTGTACGAATGTGCTGAAATATATAATTGGAATTTCCAATGAAATAGGTCAGAATTTTCGTAATGGAAATGAGAAATAGATTTCGGAAAATAGTGTTTATGTGTATGAAGAGTACTAAATGGTAATAAACTTGATATTTGATGTAGGAATAGAGGTGGAATTCCGAATTATAGTAAAACAAATTATACAGTATTCACGATTTCCATATGAAATATATATTTTTTTATTCCCTTTTGGCATACGATGTAGCGGGCACTTTGCTAGTTAGTACATAAATTAACATATTATTGAATAGGTTACATAAACGAGTTTCTAACAGGAAAGTAATATTCCTAGATTTAATATGCTTTTTAAAAAAACGTTACCAGGAATTCTTAAAAAAGATTTCGTAATTCTACTTTCAATTAAAAACATTCCATTATTTTTAAACTTTCACAATGTTACTCTCGATTATCCGCACTTGAAAGTAAAAGTAACTGACCGATCTCATCTCTTCACAAAACCTTATCCAATAATACCATCTTGTATGTTTATATGTATGTGTATATGTGTTTCTCTTCAAATCCGACAATGATGCAGCATTAGATCATAGACATGATTTATGAGTTTTAACTCATGAAGATTAAACCAAATATGTTCACGAAAATTGTACTCGTTTTATTTTTTTTCAGTTCATTCAGTTTAGAGCGCACTCTTACCTAAGTTTTTTTAGGTTAAATGGCATTAATGTGGAAGTGGCCGATATCATGCAAACCCCGACAGATCTGACTGACAGACAAACGGTGGTCAATCAAAATGTCCCAAACACCGAGCGCAGTATGTGGTCTATTTGAGCACATTAACTGTGTGGATGTGAGTGTGTGTGTGTGATGTGGCCTTATTAAATATTCCGCTCATTATAAGCGGTAATGTGTGCCGGAGCCACAGTATGCAATGTGTCAATCGATTTAATCTAAAAAAAACTATTTTAACAAAATGGGTGGGTATTAACATTGCAATCTCCGTCCGCACCAGTGTGGAATAAAAGTTAAAAGTTTTTTGTTCATTTAGATTTTTTGGGGCGCTAACTGTTAATCAGATAGTTTCCGGTGTGAATGAAAGTTTCCCATTTAAAATGCAGATAATGATCATAAGAAAGCCAAAAAGTGAGACATATGACAAACTCCGGTCGGACATACATTTTAGACAATCGGTCACTACACTTCAATAATGTAGTGGAAATAATAGCTTGCAAGTCTTTGCAAAATTCTTCTTTAAAAAATCCACGCCTAATAGCTTGCAGGTCTTTGCAAAATTCTTCTTTAAAAAATCCACGCCTAATAGCTTGCAGGTCTTTGCAAAATTCTTCTTTAAAAAATCCACGCCTAATAGCTTGCAGGTCTTTGCAAAATTCTTCTTTAAAAAATCCACGCCTAATAGCTTGCAGGTCTTTGCAAAATTCTTCTTTAAAAAATCCACGCCTAATAGCTTGCAGGTCTTTGCAAAATTCTTCTTTAAAAAATCCACGCCTAATAGCTTGCAGGTCTTTGCAAAATTCTTCTTTAAAAAATCCACGCCTAATAGCTTGCAGGTCTTTGCAAAATTCTTCTTTAAAAAATCCACGCCTAATAGCTTGCAGGTCTTTGCAAAATTCTTCTTTAAAAAATCCACGCCTAATAGCTTGCAGGTCTTTGCAAAATTCTTCTTTAAAAAATCCACGCCTAATAGCTTGCAGGTCTTTGCAAAATTCTTCTTTAAAAAATCCACGCCTAATAGCTTGCAGGTCTTTGCAAAATTCTTCTTTAAAAAATCCACGCCTAATAGCTTGCAGGTCTTTGCAAAATTCTTCTTTAAAAAATCCACGCCTAATAGCTTGCAGGTCTTTGCAAAATTCTTCTTTAAAAAATCCACGCCTAATAGCTTGCAGGTCTTTGCAAAATTCTTCTTTAAAAAATCCACGCCTAATAGCTTGCAGGTCTTTGCAAAATTCTTCTTTAAAAAATCCACGCCTAATAGCTTGCAGGTCTTTGCAAAATTCTTCTTTAAAAAATCCACGCCTAATAGCTTGCAGGTCTTTGCAAAATTCTTCTTTAAAAAATCCACGCCTAATAGCTTGCAGGTCTTTGCAAAATTCTTCTTTAAAAAATCCACGCCTAATAGCTTGCAGGTCTTTGCAAAATTCTTCTTTAAAAAATCCACGCCTAATAGCTTGCAGGTCTTTGCAAAATTCTTCTTTAAAAAATCCACGCCTAATAGCTTGCAGGTCTTTGCAAAATTCTTCTTTAAAAAATCCACGCCTAATAGCTTGCAGGTCTTTGCAAAATTCTTCTTTAAAAAATCCACGCCTAATAGCTTGCAGGTCTTTGCAAAATTCTTCTTTAAAAAATCCACGCCTAATAGCTTGCAGGTCTTTGCAAAATTCTTCTTTAAAAAATCCACGCCTAATAGCTTGCAGGTCTTTGCAAAATTCTTCTTTAAAAAATCCACGCCTAATAGCTTGCAGGTCTTTGCAAAATTCTTCTTTAAAAAATCCACGCCTAATAGCTTGCAGGTCTTTGCAAAATTCTTCTTTAAAAAATCCACGCCTAATAGCTTGCAGGTCTTTGCAAAATTCTTCTTTAAAAAATCCACGCCTATAGCTTGCAGGTCTTTGCAAAATTCTTCTTTAGAAAATCCACGCCTAATAGCTTGCAGGTCTTTGCAAAATTCTTCTTTAAAAAAATCCACGCCTAATAGCTTGCAGGTCTTTGCAAAATTCTTCTTTAAAAAATCCACGCCTAATAGCTTGCAAAATTCTTCTTTAAAAAATCCACGCCCATTGTTCAGGTTTTCTGGCTGTAAAAAATCCCCGCCATAATATTATGCTTATAGTTAAAAAATATAGAATTTCCGAATATATTCCGCCAACATCCTTTGATATTTGATTTTTTCAATTCTCATCCAAAAATAATAATTTCCATTATTTTTTATAATTGTCAATATCAAAATGATTTATTGTACACCATCACCAATGTGACACTTCAATTAATATGAGAAAAAAGAACGCGCTGTAAACGATTTTGCCACTTTAACAGCTGCCAACCTCCTGCAAAGCTGTAACAAAAAATAACAACAACGACAACAATAAATTAACACTCTGTTCACAAACCGATTTCCAACTCAAAAACTTACTCGATTGATTCTCGCGATATTTCATACAATTGAAGACATTGAAGAGACAACGATTATCATATTTTGTACACGCTCCACTCTGAGGATCTCTAGCGTAAACGGGAGGTCCACCACCGGACGAACACAGAATGGCAACATTACTGTCACAATTTGGCGGCGGTTGGGCATACGCCAAGCCGGCAACCAAAACGATCAGCAAAATAGTTGTGAAACTGAATAATTGCATTTTCGAACAGCTATTGGAAACTGCATTGTGATGAGGTGTTATTTATTTATTCGATTTCTCACTCAGTGACTATGACTTCCCCACAATTCTATTCGTTTTGTGTTGTTTTGTTTTCGGGGGAAATGATTGATGAACACCATCGTTGTGTGATTTCATAATAATAATTTACTTATCTGAATATGAATAATATTTTTGTTCTCTGAATAGAAAATATATTCAAGTGGGGTTGTTGGTGGGGTTTTCAGAAGTGCTGGGTAGAGTTGTGCAATTATACTGTTATTAAATCATGCATTTCGAATATTTTGGGAAAGTAATGAAAAATGGCGCCCAACCCTACAATATTTGTGATATTATATGCAATTAACATTGTGAGAATGATTTTAAAATAAATATCTCATCATATTTTTCAAGTACCTTACCAATGCGTAGGTCATCAAAAAATATAAAAATATTTTTGAGTCCTTTAGCAGTAAAAATATTTTAAAAAATATTTCTGTTTAAAAATTATCAAAACGCCGATTTTTTTTAAATTTAAATATAATTTTTTTAAAGAATATCGAAGTGTACGATTATTTAAAAATATTTTTTCGATCCTACGATTCTTAGAAAATACTTTTTATACCCTTCACAACTATGTTGTCAGTGTATTAAAGCTTTGTGCAGCCCCAAGAGTTTGTAACGCTGCGAAATATTGGTCCTAGAACCACCTTTAAATATACTGATCGTCATATCTCGACTAGCTGAGTCGATCAAGACATGTGTGTCAGTCCGTCCGTCCGTACTTCCATTATAATTTGTAAACAGGATATAGGTCACAGTTATGGGCCAATCTTCACGAAATCTTGCATGTAGGATGGGTTCTGGCCAATGAAGACCCCTATTGTTTTTGATAAAGATCGGTTAATATTTAGGAGATGAAATGGACCAAATACCTAATTTTTGTCCGTTTTTCTTGTCGCTCCAAAGGCTGCAATTATGGCCCCAACAAAATTTTGCATAGTGAAAGAGATCGGGCCAAAGAAGAAGCATGCCTGTTTTGATGAAGATCGGTCAATATTTAGCGGGTCAAATGACCCTGACTTTTGTGTGAAAAATTACAAAATTTGTATTCTATACGTATATATTTACCCCTGAAAGGCATAGACCCGAGATAGTATGATAGTATATCCAAGAGGAGTGATTAATCTTTAAATTGATACCAATTATATTGTCGTATGTACTCGGATGTGGGAGTTACACTTAAATATTTACAGGTGCTTACGTACTGAGATATTATTTAGTAACCCTTTACCACACTAGAGGGCGGAAATATAGCGCTGATCGCTTTATTTCCATGAGATTCCAGGTATGGTCAAGGACAACGCCTATAATTTTCGGTGATGATCAGGTAATAATTTTGGGATGAAGTGGACCGAAAACTATAGTCGATCTATAGGCCACAATTGAAAGCCAAACATTACAACTCAACTCACGGTGAAGGAAATCTGGACAAATAATTAGAGGGGCTGGACTGAATATTAGTAATATTCGGAATATATATCGGGCAAGAGAGTGCTAATATCACGAAATATTGACCAGGCTCGGAATAAACATCCGCAAAAAGTTAGAGTTCCGCGGTAGTTGTGTAGGGTATCCTATGGTCGGCCCCGTCCGACTACACTGCTCCACTCATTGTTTTAAAGTATTTTTCCATGATTTGTATACCCTTGTGGTACAAGGTATTTTGTCATTGTGCATATGTTTGTAACAGGCAAATGGAAACGAGATAGACACATGGTTCATTTTAAGAATATGCATAGAATCACTTTTTATGCATGTCCGTCCGTCTGTAGATGTTAAATTGTTAACACAGTACAGGTCGCATTTTTTGATTCGAATTGGATGAAATTTGGCACAGCTCATTTATTTGGCCCAAGGACGAACCCTATTGAAATTGAACCCAATATGAAAAATCGGTTCAGATTTAGATATAGCTCCCATATATATTTTCGCCCGATTTAAGGTAAAACTCTCTATATATCTTTTAATTTGCACGAAATTTGGCATGGAGTACCAAATTAAGTCTAGAGTTTTTTGTGTTAAGTTTCGTGAAAATCGGTTAAGCTTTATATACAGCTCCCATCAGCAGCGTACACAGGATTTCATTTTGGGGGGGGGGGGGGGGGGGGGGTTGGGTGGTAGTACAAAATGAAAAAATTCGCTGTTGCAAACATAAATTTAATGTGAAAAAAATTCATCTGCGTACGACTCTGGCTCCCATATATATTTTCGTCCGATTTAAGGTAAATGGTGCACCAAAGTTCCTAAATATCTTTCGATTTGCACCTAATTTAGCACAGCGTACGGAATTAAGTCTCGAGTGATGTGTGCTAAGTTTCGTGAAAATCGGTACAGATTTCGATATAGCTCCCATATATATTTTCGATCTGTACGAAATTTGGCACAGCATACTGAATTAAGTGTAGAGTGATGTGTGTTAAGTTTCGTGAAAATCGGTTCCGTTTTAGGTAGATGGTGCTACAAAGTACCTATATATCCTTCGATTTGCACGAAATTTGGCATAGAGTACTAAATTAAGTCTAGAATTATGTGTGTTAAGTTTCGTGAAAATCGGTTCAGATTTGAATATAGCTCCTATATATATTTTCCTCCGATTGTAAGTAAATCATGAACCAAGGACCAAAACATGGCCAAAATGCACAACACGTGCTGAAATTAGTATAAACTAACCTGTGACAAGTTTCGTTGAAGTCGGTTTAGATATAGTTTATATTAATATTTTCGCCGATTTTAATTAAAGGTGATTTTCGGAACATAGTTTTATTACTATTTTCTTTTAATATTATCAGACCGTTTTTTAAGGATTGATAGAAGGCATATTTATTCTAATATCTATTTTAGGAAATGTCAGTGCAGATTTATTAAAATAGTTTACAATATTTTTTTCAAGGGTTATCATAGCGATTTTTTTTAAACCTGATTAAACGATTTTACTCAAACTTGACACATTGAAATAATTTTTCCAATTTTCTTTATGAAGTATAACAACAATATTTACCCAGCTATAGGGTATTTAAGTGCCGGGCAATGGAATACATTATTAAATTAATAATAATAAATTTGGTTTCAGCAAACAAATCAAATTTACTGAAATCATTTAGACGACTAATGTCAAATTTTTGCATTTAGTCATTTTTCACAGGTATTCCATCATATCATGACTTGCGCTGCAAATTATTATTACAGAATGTAAAACATTCGTTAAAAGTAGAATTTACAAAATCATGCCATGACAACTCTGTCAAAAGTGAAATTTGCCAACGAGAAAAAAGTCCCTAATGATTTCGGTAAACACGCCAAACAAATTAACGTTTACCGATGCAAATTGTTAGAAGAAACAAATACTAATTGTTAAATCGCCGGCATTTTCGTATTTACAATAATTAATAGTTTTTTTATATTGTTACAAAAAATATGAGATATTCTAAAAATAATTTTAAAAATAACTGTCAGAGGTTAGATTAAAAGGAAAATATTTTATTAAAGAACGGTCAAAAGATAAATTTAAAAACCAATATTTTCAATATTCAAAGCGTGAATTTGTATACCCTTCACCACACTGCGGTACAGGGTATTATATCCTATGTCCGAGATAGACCCAAGGTTGCTTTTAAGAATATGCATAGAATCACTTTCGGAGCCAATTTACACTTGTCCGTCCGTCCATGTATTTTTGTGAACAAAGTACAGGTCGCATTTATGATCCGATTTGGATGAAATTTGGCATAGTTCACTTATTTGGCCCAAGGACGAACCCTATAAAAATTGGAGAAAATCGGCTCAGATTTAGATATAGCTCCCATATATAGTTTCGTCCGATTTTATGTAAATGATGCACCAAACTCCCAGTATTTGTCCGATTGGGAAAAAATTTTGCACAGCGAGGAGCGAATATCGATTCGGACCATTACCTTGTGGCAGCCAAGATTCACACCCTTCTTAACGTAGCAGCAAAGGTGTAACTCGATGTCGAAAAGCTGCAAACACAACAGATGGCAGAGGCCTACTCCGCTCAACTTAACCACCTGCTTGACGAAAGATTGCCCCGATAATAGTATAGAAGCACCATGGCAAAGAATTGCCCAATCCGTACAAACTGCAGCTAAAGCAACACTTGGGTACCAAAAACCACCATCAAGAAACCCATGGTACGATCAGGAGTGTCGTAATGCTACTGATGTGAAAAACGCAGCGTATAGGGCAACCCTGCAGGGAAGAAAAGGAGATAGGAGAAACGTATTTTCAGAAAAAAGAAGAAAGAAGAAGAAAAAATCGAGATGTACAGGAGTCAGAATGAAGTCCAAAAATTGTACCAACGAGTAAAACACCAAACCGAAGGCTTTGGCGCAGGCACATCTTCCAGTAGGGATGAAGAAGGAAACCTGGTGACAGATACAGCCAGGGTGCTGAGGATCTGGAAGGAACATTTTGAAAAACTTCTGGTATCAGATAGTAGCGGCGAAGAGGATACCCCAGAACCATTAATAGAGGACGATATAGAGTGTATACCACCTAGCCAAGATGAGGTGAACAGCCACCTTTGAACAAATAAAGGAGTCTGGCAGTAAACGGCGAGACGTCCCATAGACTCGGACCAACTGTGGAACTTGAGAGCTAGAGCTTGGAGGTAGTCAAAGATTTTATATACCTTAAGTGGAAGACAACATTGCCGAACATAGTCTTTCAAATTGGAAAAACTGCGCAAAATACCGACACACCTGGAAATCTTTTTTAAGCTCGGCTTATGGAACGAAAGTTCTGGCACAAGCCAGCTGAATAAGTGAGTAAGCACTGAATCAGGTCTCCCAATATTTATCCGATTGGGACAAAATTTTACACAAATCTACTGAATTAGGTCCAGGCAGATGTATGCGAAAGTTTGTTAAAATTTCAGATTTAGATATAGCTCCCATAGTTTCGTCCCAATTTTTGTGAATAATACACCAAGTCTGCCCGTTAGACATGCAATTTTTCATTTATTTCAGAATGGTATGTGTATGGGGATTTTTCAATTGGTTCAAATATCTATCTAGACAGCATATATAATTTCGCCCGATTGGTCCTCCAAAGATTCTATGTCTGTTCTATCTACAGGATATTGTAGATATTAACCCTTTCAGTGTTTTTGTCGAATATATTCGAAATTTAAAAGTGTTCTCTTTCTTTGCGATTTTTCGGTTATCCTATGTACCGTTACTATTGATGTTTTTGTTTTTGCTGAAGGACAGACGAAACTGGCCGAGGGTTAAAATGACAATTGCCACGTAGTGATATACCCCCCATATAAAGGTACTCTCCAATATTCGATATATTGGAGATTTTGGGCACATTTTCCAAACGAAATAATTGTAATTTAGAATTTTCGATTATCATTGGATATCAAATCTTCCTACCCAAAAATATCAAGAAGGATCCACGTCAGTCATTTTTTAATTATAGGTCCCCTATAAAGGTTCAGCCTCTTTATAAATATTTTGATGCATTTTCCAACCGAAGTGACTGTAATTCGTCATTCCGGGACTTTCGATTTCTTCACAGAAAATGTTATATTTTCTACTATTAAACGAAGAAATAATGTAACGATAGATACGCCATCTGGTAATAGTGTTTGTAAGCTTAACACAAGAGGTGCGTGTCATTACTTTAAGCAGTTAGGAAAAGATTGCCCATAGATGGCTACACATTGTTCTGTTTAGGAATTTTATATTATGTTCACATTACCCAGATTTTTATACAAAACATTTTACAGCCTTCATAAAAATATGGATAGAGTTTTTATTTCTTGAACAATTTAAATTTATATAAATTTGTTTTAAAAATTATTATTTTTTTATTTTTATTCCGAAGCAGTTAAGAAATATTTATTTTCAAAACATTCAAATTTAAAATTGGAAAAAAGAACACCCAGTTTGTTCCTTTTTTAAAAAAATCACTGCCTTATAATTGATCTACAATTTCTGGTTTGTGTTCGGCAAGCTCCATTTGTGTAAGTCCAAGCTAAAAAATATAAAAAATTTTTATTTGAATTGATGACATTTCCAAAAAAAAATCGAAAAATAAAAAAAAAAAATACTCACGCTGACGACTCAAACATCTGTTCACTTCATAGGTGCACAAATTTCCGAAGGTACAACGGGCAACAACAGTACCACCACGACCACGCAGAGTACCACATACGGGCTTATATTCACGTGTGCAGACCCTATTACAAAGTTGAGCTTCAACATTGCCTAGAGCAATAAATAGGCCCATCATGGCTATCAGAATTGATGTTACCAATTTCATTATTATTATTTTTGTCTTAAGTCAACTTTCCGAGTTATACTGAAGTTGTAATGAGATTTTGTAAATTATTTATATAAAACTACAACAATGGAGTGTCATCACAGAAATATCGAAATGAGGTTGTCATATTTTCCATAAAATCAGAAGAAAAGAACACTTGTGTAAATATTTTTATTTTCATATGCAGTTATTGATGTTTTTAAATGGCTAATAATGAGATTTTTAATTATTATATAATTCATTGAAAATTCCAACAATAACAAGTTCGTTAAGAAAACAAAGCATTTTGTTGAATTACATGAATTGTGGTTAATTTCCTATGACTCAGGATGTTTTCAATATGATACCAAAAGTGCGTTCAGAATTGCGAAATACACTTGATCTCAAATGTCGATTTCATAGCGTATACGCTCTAAAAAAATAAAGTAAATAAATTAAAACCCTTCAAAACAAATTTAAATCAGTGAGGAAAGTAGTAAAGTCGGACTGGGCCGACTATATAATACCCTTCACCACTTTGGGTATCGTCCATATATGTCTCCTAACAGTCTCCGCCTTTTCGAAAGAACATTGGCAACAAATTAAACGAACTTGAATGTAAGATCTGTATGCCATTCTGGGACCCATGATAAATTTCATTTCATTGAACCAATTTTCACGGACGAAATATATATGAGAGCTATATCTAAATATGGAAAGATTTTCACGAAGCTTATCGCACATCATTCTACGCTATGCCAAATTTCGTGCAAATCGAAAAATATATATGGACTTCGGTGCACCATTTACATAAAATCGAACGAAAATAGATATGGGACCTATATCTAAATCTGAATCGATTTTCACGAAACTCTGCACACATCATTCTAGACTCAATGCAGTACACTATGCCAAATTTCGTGCAAATCGAAAGATATATAGGGACTTTGGTGTAGCATTTACATAAAATCGGATGAAAATATATATGGGAGCTATATCTAAATCAGAACCGATTTCCACAAAACTTAAAACACATCATTTTAGATCTAATAGAGTACGCTGTGCCAAATTTTGTGCAAATCGAAATATATATAGTGTCATTGGTGCACCATTAACTTTAAATTGAATGAAAATATATATGAGAGCTATATCTGAACCGATTTTGAATAAACTTTGCACACATCATTCTAGGCTCAATTCAGTACGCTCTGCCAAATTTCGTTCAAATCGAATGATATATAGGGACAATGGTGCACCATTTACATAAAATCGGACGAAAATATATATGGGAGCTATATCTAAATCTGAACTGATTTTCATGAAACTTTGCACACATCATTCTAGGCTCAATTCAGTACGCTCTGCCAAATTTCGTTCAAATCGAATGATATATAGGGACAATGGTGCACCATTTATATAAAATCGGGCGAAAATATATACGGGAGCTATATCTAAATATGGACCGATTTTCACGGAACTTAACACACATCATTCTAGACGTAATTCAGTACGCTGTGCCAAATTTCTTCAAATCGAAAGATATATACGACCATTGGTGCACCATTTACCTTAAATGGAAGCTATATCTAATTCTGAACCGATTTTTTCCAATTCCAATAGGGTTCGTCCTTGGGCCAAATAAGTTAAATATGCCAAATTTCATCCAATTCGGATCATAAATGCGACCTGTACTTTGTTTACAATTTAACATTGACAGACGGACGGACGGACATGCATAAATCGACTTAGAAAGTGATTCTATGCATATTCTCAAAAGGAACCATGTGTCTATCTCGTTTCCTTGCATCTCGTTTCCATGCACAAAGACATAATACCCTGTACCACAGTGTGGTGAAGGGTATAAAAATATGGCCTTGTTTCTAAACTGATATCCTAAATTCTATCCTTCTCCGAATTTTAAAATTGATATCAGTAGTTTTATTTATGACGGTACCAAGGTATATAAAATCTGTTACTGCCTCTCAAGCTCCGCAGTTGGTCCGAGTCTACTGGACGTCTTGTGCGTTGATACCATCAGCTTGGTCTTCTTGTCATTTACTGCCAGACCCACTTTTGCTGACTCCTTCTCAATTTGTTAAAACAAAAACTGGTCACACGACAAACTGTCACCTTGTCTGAATCCTCATTTGGTATTGAAGGGCTCCGAGGGGTCTTTCCGACTTTAAAAGCTGACCTTGTGTCACTCAAAGTTATCTTGCGTAGCCTCAATAATTTTGCAGGGATGTCTAATGCAGGCATGGCTTTAAACACCTCTAAACGGATTGGGTTGTCAAATGCGGGTTTATAGTCGACGAATAGGTGAAATGTGTCTATGTGTTTTTCGTGGGTCTTTTCCAGGATTTGACACAGTGTGAAAATCTGGTCTATGGTGAATATGCCAGGTCTGAAGCCGCATCGGTATTGTCCAACAATGTCACTGACCATTGGCTTTAGTCGTTCACACAGTACGCCGAATAGCACTTTATATGCGATGGGAAGGAGACTAATTCCTCTATAGTTGACACATATCGTGTTGTCTCCTTTTTTTGTGCACAGGACACAGCATGCTGAGGTTCCAATCATTGGACATGCATTCCTCTAGTCAAGTTGTACTAATCAGTTGGTATATGCTTCTGATCAGCGTCTGAAATTTTTTATACATGCCAATATAATTGTGAAACTTCTATCATATTAACCGGTTTTGGAGAAACAAATATCGTTTAAGGTTTGAATTATTCCAACATTTACCTGTGATTTATTTTATTTCAATATAAATTCAACTCTGTTACATTGTTTTATTTTTTCATTTATCTCTAACCACCAAAGATATTTTTAATTGAAAATTTACTAGAAGATTTAGCTGGGATGATTGGTTTAAAATTAACACAATCTGGGTTATCACGATCACAGCGACCAGGTCTACTCAGCCATTCTATAATAAAAAAAAAATCCAAACACACACAATAAATATTTATAAACAATATAGAAATCCCCACTTTTCCAATTACTCACTTTCATTGGCGGTACATTCTCGGGCATTCAGCTGACACAGATTATCAAAAGTACAAATAATAAATCCTTTACGACCGCCACGATGAAAATGGGCACACACCGGACTTATTGTTGCGGGACAATTCAGTTTACACGATTTAGCATCTACACTGGAGCCATAGATACTTGCTCCAATTAGAAAAGTGACAACGATTGTTGTTGTTAACAAATGCATATTGGCGAGATGACTAAACAAACGTATCTCAATGTGATGGGCTTTTATGAAAAAAGTAAATTCTATTTACGAGGGGAATTTTTGCAATAATATCTGTTAGGTTGCGATACATGTGAATAATGTCGTGAAGAAAATAAAATCAAGTATTGACTAATTCTTTAGTCGTGCTTTTAATTGTATCAGTGCTTTAGAACAAATTCAGTGACAAATGTTGTTACCATTTTTATTATATTTCTAATTTTGAATTGTGGAACCAAATATAGTATGGGAAAATTACATAAACAAATTTGAAAGAGACTTTGTATTTTACCAAAAAATTAGAATGCGTTGGAATTTATTAATCATTCCTCGTTTTTTTAATGAATCATAACTAAGAAATGCATGGGCAAGATAAGTAACTTCAAGATAAAGATTGTTTTTTTATCTTGATGGCTGATTTGTACAAAAACAAACTATAATCCGGAAGACCAAATGTAAAACCGTATGTGGGCATTTTCAAAAAGGCCTGAAGACCTTATATAGGCAAGCTAAAGAAAGGAGTCTTTACAGACGAGCTGAAGAAGGGAGTCATTATAGACAAGTTGAAGAAGTGAGTCTTTATAGACCAGTTGAAGAAAGGAGTCTTCATAGACGATCTGAAGATGGGAGTCTTTATAGAAGAGCTGAAGAAGGGAGGTTTTATATGTAGAGGAGCTGAAGAAGGGAGTCTTTATAGGCGAGCCGAAGAAGGGAGTAATTACAGATGAGCTGAAGAAGGGAGTCTTTATTGAGTAGTTGAAGAAAGGTGTTTTATAGACGAGCTGAAGAAGGGAGTCTTTATAGACGAGCTGAATTAGTGAGTTTTTGTAGACGATATAGAGACGAGACGAACAAAAAATGGAGTCTTTATAGATGATCTAAAGAAGGAATCTTTATAGACAATCTGAAGAAGGACCTGAAGCAGGGAGCCTTTTTACGCGAGCTGAATACGGAAGCCTTTATAATCGAGCGGAAGAAAATAGTATTTATAGACAATCTGCAGAAGGGGAGTATTTATAGACGAGCTGAAGAAGGTAGACTTTATAGACGAATTGAAAAAGGGAGTATTTGTAGACGAGATGAAGAAGATAGTCTTTATAGACTACCCGGAAATGTTCAAAGTCTATAATTTACTATAACGCCCATATAAAATTGAATACCCAGTTTATGCATTTTTATGCTTCCAATTACATTTTCCAACCGATACGGGTTCTTGACTTTCGTATTGGCAGATTCTTTTAAATATCGCACGCTATTTAAAAGAATCTGCCAATATGAATAAATATCGATCAATATTATAAATTATAGGATGGCGTAGGGGATGATAGATACCAAGCAACGGGTCTGATTGGCTTTAACATGCCAAAGCCCAGGCTTATCTTGATCTTTCTTTCATTTCAATTGTTTACACTGACCTCCCCGCGGTGTCACCTGGGGTAGCAACTTTCATCACACGTTGAAAAAGTGAGTGAGTGAGTGAGTGAGTACCCATAAGAACTACAAAAATGGGTTGAGGCGTCGGGTTAGTTGCCCGCACTCGGAAAACCCCTCTCACTATGAAATAGTAACGAAAAACAAAACATCCCTATGTTGATGACCCCCGCAAAAGTATAAAGGGCCTCGATTTGCGAATCTGGACTTGGAATGTGCGCACGTTGTACAGAACAGGCACAGTCACTGGCGGATGTACTCAAGAAGTACAAGCCGATATTATTGCCTTGCAGGACATGCGATGGAAAGGCAATGGCATAAGTAAGTCAGATGATTACGCATAAAGACCTCGTCTCCAGATTCACTCCAGTAGATGAGCAATGCGAAGTTCTTCTACATCGGAAGACAAAGATGAACAGACCCTGGCCATGACATTAAAATTCTGCTAGGAGATTTTGATGGAAAAATCGAAAGGAAAAATATTTTTGATCCCACCGTTGGAAAATTTTGCCTCCACTGCAACAAAAAATATGGTAGTTAACAGCACCAGATTCAAGCATATCGATATACACAAGGCCTTCGATCAATGCGAGGAGCGAATTCGATTCGGACCATTACCTTGTGGCAGCCATAGTTCGCACCCGGCTTAATGTAGCAGTAAAGGTGCTATCTAACACAACACGGAAACTCGACGTCAAAACCCGTGGTACGATCAAGA
>NW_026886010.1:0-7455 GCF_032173495.1 Musca vetustissima
TTTAGGGGTTGGTACGGGTTTTTTTAACGGCGGATTTGAGGTATTATAAAAACAGCAGTGATTTGAATATAAGGGGTGAATTAAAAAATGAATAAAATGGGAAAGGGGTAAATTTAAATAAATGATATTTAAATCAAAGGCGAATGTGAATTGTTGAAGAAATTTGAATATTTAAATCACAGCGATTGGCTGTTTTCCTTTACATAGACCAAAAATACAAAATAAAGGGGTAGGACCACTGTTGAAAAATGGCGTTTATCAAGCACAATATTAAATCAAATTGTTATATAAAAATATTTTAATATGGACGCCTTGTAGGTTTTTCTGTGTGTGTTCGTCCGTCTGTCTACACCACAGCTTGGAACAAACGTCATGAACATTTGCATTTCGGTTAAGCTCAAGCCAACGTTATCGGTTCTGGTCTATAGTTTTAAATAATAACGGGTTAATATATAGGTGTCAACTGGATCAACAACAAGTCCACAATTGTGACCTGACATTAATAAATTTACCCGGAATAGACCTACAATTTTGTGTAAAAAAATAAAGCCGGAAAACATTTGAAAATGTGTTTACATATTCTTATATGGTTTCATATCACCATTAGCACACAAGAAAACGCAAATATCGCAGACTTTGCACTAAGTTAAAGTTCCGTGGTAGTTGTTTAGGGTATCATATGGCCGTTCCCCCCCGACAGTACTGCTCCACTTACTGTTTTTTAAATGTACATATTTTTAACTAAATCAAATTTTGAATTCTTTCTCGCAATTCCAGAATTCGAAATTACAATCACTTCTTTATGCCAACATGTATTCAAAGATTGCACGATATTTTTAATTGTTGGCAAGTAGATTGGACACTATATGTGAACTCAAAATATCAGACTCCAGCCAAATCGGCTGAAAACATATCTGAAATCCTTAAAATATAGAAAATGTGGGTGGTACAATTATAACGGGGACTATAAAGATTATGGATAGATTATGGATAGTCACCCAATCAAAATGAATAAAATATAGCCATATCTTGTTAAATGTGGAAAAACATTTTTCAAAAAATCAATACTTCTCTTATACCTTGAAAAAAAATTAAAAATCCAATCTTATATTAGTTCTAGTACTTTAAAAAACTATTCTTTAGAAATCCACACCAATAGTACTTAAAAATTAACAATTAAAAATATTTGTAAGATAGCCAAACATTGTATTTGTCCTTGAAAACATATATTCTTTAAAAATCAAAGCCTGTGATATTTTTAAAAAATTCATACGTCTCATAGTCCTTGAAAAAATATTCTTTAAAAATTCCCGCTTCGCCTGTTTTGGTCCTTAAAAAAATATTCTTCGCAAACTCCACGACTCTTATAATCTTATACTTTGCTAGTCCATAGACTACTAATTTAAAAAAAAAAAAAATCCACACTTCGGCAGTCCTAAAAAAATATTCTTTAAAAACTTGTTGGTCCTTGAAAAAAATATTTCTTAAAAAACACGAATTGTTGGTCCTTAAATAAAACATTTTCTTTAAACATCGTTTGGCCTTTGAGCAAATATTCTTTAAAAAATCCACGCCTTGCTGTGATCCTTAAAATTGTTATTTAAGAAGTCCTCGTTTTTCTAGTCCTTAGAAACATGTTCTCTAAAAACTCCACGCTTTGCTATGATCCTTAAAAAATATTATTTAAGAAATCCACGCTTCGCTAGTCCTCAGAAACATATTCTGTAAACAAATCCACGCCTTGCTGTCTACTTCAAAAATATTCTTTACAAAATCTTCGCTTTGCTTTCGTCCTTGAAAAAATATTCCTTTCAAATCCACGCCTTGTTGGCTACATAAAAAAATTATTCTTTAAAAAAATCTAATCTAAAAAAATTCTTTAAAAAATATTCTTAGTTGGAGCCCCAACAAACACTTTTTAAACCAGTAAGGAAAGTTCAAAAGTCGGACGGGCCGACCCTTCAGGGGATACCCTTCACCACTTTGGATACATACAAGAGATGCTAATATATACAATATCCTGTAGATAGAGCAGATATATACTTTTAAGAGGGCTATGTTAATGGAATCGGGCCAAACTAAATGTGTGATCTACATAGATATTTGAACCAATTAAAACCCCAATACAATCCTTGGAAGTTTGTTGCATCATTTAGATAATATCGGACGAAACTATATATAGGGTAGCTATATCTAAATCTGAACCGATTTCAACAAAACTTCACAAACATCAAACTGGACCTATTTCAGTACGAAATTAAGATATCATCGGACGAAACTATATATGTTAGCTATATCTAAATCTGAACCGATTTCAACAAAACTTCACACACATCAATCAGGACCTAACTCAGTACTTCGTGCAAAATTTTGTTTCAATCGGACAAATATTGGAAGTTGGTTGCACCATTTTAACCGATTTCAACAAAACTGTGCAGAATGTTGTATAAATCGGACTAATATTAGGAGTTTGGTGCACCATTTACTAAAAATCGGACTAACATATTTATGGGAGCTATATCTAAATCTGAACCGATTTTTCCAATTTCAATAGGATTCATCTGGGACCAAATACGTTTTTTTAAAAAATAGCACAAAATGAAAAAATTCGCTGTTGCAAACATAAATTTACTGTGAAAAAATTCATTTCGGGCCGCCCACCCTTCCTACGTCCTTGGTTCATTGGACGCCGATATTCACCATTAACGCAGATCGGGCCATAGATCTTTCGGAGAATTTTTCTGTCAAACATTCCAAAAGCTGCCTCATTTGTTTGTGTAAGTACCCATGCTTCAGATCCATGTAACAGCACGGGTAGTATCAGCATATTGTAGAGTGTGAGTTTAGTCTGGCGGGAGGTGGCCTTGCTTTTGAGTTGTTTGCTCAGACCATACTATCATCTGTTGGCCATCACTATCCTCCTCCGAATTTCAAAACTGATGTCATTCGTTTTGTTTATGGCGGTACCAAGGTATATAAAATCGTTGACTACCTCGAAGCTGTAGTTTTCAAGTTCCACAGTTGGTCCGAGTCTACTGGACGTCTTGCGCATTGATACCATCAGCTTGGTCTTCTCGCCGTTTACTGCCAGACCCACTTTGGCAGACTCCTTCTCAATTTGTTCAAAGCTCGATGTCATCGGCGTAGGCGAGTAACATGTGTTGTTTGGTGTACAGAGTGTCATTTCTGTTCACCTTTGCCTTTCGTATGACCTTTTCAAGCAGGATGTTAAACAGATCACACGACAAACTGTCACCTAGTCTGAATCATCGTTCGGTATTAAAGGACTCCTTTCCGACTTTAACTGCTGATCTTGTGCCATGAATGCCAAACGCAGACATGGCTTTAAACACCTCCGAACGGATAGGGCTGTCGACGAATAGGTGGAATGTGTCGATGTGTTTTTCGTGGCTTTTTTTCCAGGATTTGGCGCAGAGTGAAAATCTGGTCAATGGTGGATTTGCCAGGTCTGAAGCCGAATTGGTATGGTCCAATAATGTCATTGGCCATTGGCTTTAGTCGTTCACACAGCACACTGGATAGCACTTTATATGCGATGGGAAGGAGAAAATCCACGCCTTTGCTGGACCCTTAATAAATATTCTTTAAAAAATCCACGCCTTTGATGGACCCTTTGATGGACCCGTTACAAAATCTCTAACCCTCTCATCCTGATTTATTATTATTTTTTTTTATGCGAAATACTATTTTTCCCACAAATACATTTCCAAAAAAACACCACATCTGCTAGTATTCCACTTTAATAGAAAAATCAATGATTTTTTGGCGCAAAATTCTGCTACTCGTTTTAACGGTTTAATAACTCTTTTGCTATTATCCTTTAAATTTTGCTGTGAATTTAACCCAAAAAAACGGAGTATTGATGCAATAATCCTTGAAAGGCAATATAAAGGTCTCCATTGATTAGCTGTGTGAAAATTTTGCAAAAAATCCGTTGCATTTTCTTTATTTTTGTTCTTTGTGTGTAAAGAAAAGCAACCCATTTTAGGAGAAAATATCCTTAAAATCCATGCCAAAAAAAAAAAGAAGAAAAGAAATTGCGTTAAAAAACACGATATTCATTTTCTCTCTCGCTCACTCATTCAGACTTATTCACACCAAATTGACAGTTACTTATTACCGAACATGTCAATAAAATAAAAAATTATTACTCTATGTACCTTGAAAAAACGGTATCCTAGATGCCTTTCTCTTTGTTTTTGGAAGCCTTGAAAAAAAAAAACGGTAGCTAACAAACAACAAGAAAAAAAGGAAATTTTTAAGGAAAAAATTTACACAATTATGAGTCCTTTTGTTTTGCGACTTTTCTTTTTGCTTTCTTAAGATTCATTAAGCGTAGCGGTTTTTTAGGTAAAAAAATTAGAACAAATTTTGCAAGGATATGTTTTGTTGTTGTTTGTTTTGTTTTTTGGGGGTAAATCATCATAGGTTTGTTGTTGGGTAACGAGAAAAAAATTGAAATTATTTTTGGGTAAAAAATTGAATATTTTTAATAGATTAATGGTGGTGGTGTTGTTGTTGTTATTATTGTTCGAGAAAATGGGGGTTGTTTTTAGTATCCTTCGTTAGGAAGCTGTTGGGTGTTGTGGCTGTGTGGCTCGCCCTTTTTAATCATCCTCATCGTCTTCATCACCGTGGATGGGTTTTCTTTTAGCAAAAAAAAAAAAAAAACAACAAAGGATCTTCCATTGTCCTGACTTGTGGAAGATCGTTTGTAATCTCTCCTTTAGTATTATTTGCGATCCTCTTAAGAATGACAATGATTTTCTTATTGTTTTCTTTCTTCTGATTGCAACGATTTTTTGGGTAAATTTTCTCTAAAAAAAGGAACACATTTTTTTATTTGTTCGACGGCAGTTCGGAAAAAAATAACTTCAAGATTTTTGTGGGGGGTTTTTTGTTTTATATCAAAGAAAAAATGTCATCATTTATTAGGTAAGCCAAAAGACATGGCACGACAACAAGAACAACAACAGCAACTCATCAGCAATAAATAATCAATTTTTTCCCTTAAAATCCTTGAAAAAAAAAATACAGGCCAGGACAATCGAAGTTGTGAAAATGGGAAGTTAAAGGCTTCGTTCGTCACAAACAATGCTGGAAGTTTTTTTCCTGATTTCCGTTAAACAGGATGTTTTGGGTTAAAAATGATCCTTCCTATTTTTTTCACAAACAATTTTTTTTTTTTTTTTGTAACCGCTGCCTTGTAATATTTTTTGTTGTTGTCGATGATTTCCAGTTTTGGGTTAGAAAACCTATAATTTTAAATCTATTTACCCATGAAGTAAATGGAGGAAGTTTTTTTTTCAAAAATAAAGGGGGAAATTTGAGGCAAGGGTTTCCAGCTACCATTGTCTACTTGAATTTTTATTTTTTGCTGCTGATAAATGGCGGCTGTACTGCAGCTATGGCTGCTGCCGCCGTTTTTTCCTCTTTTTTTGGGAGTCAAGGAATTTTTATTTTCATTTGATAGAAATCTGTGGGTTTTTGGCGCCAATATGGAATTTTTTTCCACCGATGGCTTGTGCTTATTGTGCTGTGACTGGTTGGTTGGTTGGCTGACTGGTTAGTTGTCAATGACTTTCGACAACCACCAGGTGTGACTTTTTCTTCCTCTATTCGAAACAAATATTGTGGAGCACAAAAGCAAAAAAAGAGTTAAGGAATTCGTTTTGTAACGTATTTTTTTTTGGGAGTAATTATATTTATTATTATTTTGAGATATTTATTGACAAAGGAAGGGTTCCCTGTCTCTTCACTGATTTCTAAAAGAATTTCAGATAATGAAAAAAATAGAAAACAAGGCCTTGAAAAAATATTCTTTAAAAAATCCACGCCTTTGGTAGGCCTTGAAAAAATATTCTTTAAAAAATCCACGCCTTTGGTAGGCCTTGAAAAAATATTCTTTAAAAAATCCACGCCTTTGGTAGGCCTTGAAAAAATATTCTTTAAAAAATCCAAGCCTTTGGTAGGCCTTAGTAGAGATTGGTATGGCCTCAAAAACTATTCTTTAAAAAATCCACGCCTTTGGTATGGCCTCAAAAACTATTCTTTAAAAAATCCACGCCTTTGGTATGGCCTCAAAAACTATTCTTTAAAAAATCCACGCCTTTGGTATGGCCTCAAAAAATATTAATTAAAAAATCCACGCCTTTGGTATGGCCTCAAAAAATATTCTTTAAAAAATCCACGCCTTTGGTATGGCCTTGAAAAAATATTCTTTAAAAAATCCACGCCTTTGGTAGGCCTTGAAAAAATATTCTTTAAAAAATCCACGCCTTTGGTATGGCCTCAAAAAATATTCTTTAAAAAATCCACGCCTTTGGTATGGCCTCAAAAAATATTCTTTAAAAAATCCACGCCTTTGGTATGGCCTCAAAAAATATTCTTTAAAAAATCCACGCCTTTGGTATGGCCTCAAAAATATTCTTTAAAAAATCCACGCCTTTGGTATGGCCTCAAAAAATATTCTTTAAAAAATCCACGCCTTTGGTATGGCCTCAAAAAATATTCTTTAAAAAATCCACGCCTTTGGTATGGCCTCAAAAAATATTCTTTAAAAAATCCACGCCTCTTTAAAAAATCCACGCCTTGTGGTAGTCATTAAAAAAATATTCTTTAAAAAATCCACGCCTTTGGTATGGCCTCTTTAAAAAATCCACGCCTTTGGTATGGCCTCAAAAAATATTCTTTAAAAAATCCACGCCTTTGGTATGACCTCAAAAAAATATTCTTTAAAAAATCCACGCCTTTGGTATGGCCTCAAAAAATATTCTTTAAAAAATCCACGCCTTTGGTAGGCCTTAAAAAAATATTCTTTAAAAAATCCACGCCTTTGGTAGGCCTTTGGTAAAAAATATTCTTTAAAAAATCCACGCCTTTGGTAGGCCTTGAAAAAATATTCTTTAAAAAATCCACGCCTTTGGTATGGCCTCAAAAAATATTCTTTAAAAAATCCACGCCTTTGGTATGGCCTCAAAAAATATTCTTTAAAAAATCCACGCCTTTGGTATGGCCTCAAAAAATATTCTTTAAAAAATCCACGCCTTTGGTATGGCCTCAAAACGCCTTTGGTAGGCCTTGAAAAAATATTCTTTAAAAAATCCACGCCTTTGGTATGGCCTCAAAAACTATTCTTTAAAAAATCCACGCCTTTGGTAGGCCTTGAAAAAATATTCTTTAAAAAATCCACGCCTTTGGTATGGCCTCAAAAAATATTCTTTAAAAAATCCACGCCTTTGGTATGGCCTCAAAAAATATTCTTTAAAAAATCCACGCCTTTGGTATGGCCTCAAAAAATATTCTTTAAAAAATCCACGCCTTTGGTATGGCCTCAAAAACTATTCTTTAAAAAAAAACACGCCTTACTAAGCCTCCACGCCTTCATAAGCCTCAAAAACTATTCTTTAAAAAATACACGCCTTTGGTATGGCC
>NW_026886011.1:0-7448 GCF_032173495.1 Musca vetustissima
GGAAATGATGAATTGCTTTGATTGTAGTTACAAAAACATTTTGTGCTACTGTTATTTATTTATTATTTTTCTTGCTGCTGTTTTGCAGAGTTTCTGATTGCACGAGTGTGTTTGTGTGCAAATGACAGAGTTGCAAGGATGCCAGCTGGTCGGTTTGTGGTGACGGAAGAATTCAATGTTCCCGGCAAGTGAGAAGGGAATGGGGGACATGCCATTATTGTGGTTTAGTTTGGCATGTAATGTGCATTTCATTATTACCTCCGTTTATTTTTGAAATTATTGAAATAGTTTTCTCATTCTTCATAGCAGACGTAAACCATGCTATGGTACTGGGCCAGACAAATGAATGTTCAGTAAATGATACAGTTGGGTATTTAAATCAAGAAATATTTATGATTTCATTTGAACATTATTCACTACGATGAAATCGTGGAGAAGTCTTGAATTTCTGTTGACACAACAATTATCGGATCACTGGGGATTGTAATGAATGGAATGGTCAGAGTGATGGCTATGCGGATGACTACTTCCTCTCATTGCTCGTATGAAGAGAAAACGTTTAACCAATTTATTTTCGATAAATACTTCTATTCATAGTGGTATAAATGCAATTATTTCACAGATTTTGAAAAGTTGTTGCTTCATATGTAACATATGAGGGACATATTTTTCGATGACTCGTTTGAACATTTTGATTGCTAACTGGCGAATGATACGCATGTTACTTTGCTCCATGACCTGAATCGAAGCGACTTAAGCGGAAATAGTTATATTTGATATAACCAAAAAAATGTACATACATATTGTTACTATTTTCTGAGGTGCAAGCTTGCTAGAGGTACCGGTCATGAGGATGACAACTCATATTATCATAGGACCTTCAACATACAGAAAAATACGTGAGAAAGGGATAATTGAAATTCTCAAAATAGGTCTACCATAATATTTATTATTATTTATTTTTTTTTTTTGACATCCAATGAGCAAACAAATTACCAAATTACAGCCAATTCGAAAAGGTTTCCAAAAATTTAGTGCGGAGATGTGGTGATACCGTTATGATAACTCAACATCAGGGTCCAGCGAACGATTAAAATACGCTCTTTTTTACGAATTCTCACGTCGATTGTTTTCAATTTATCGCGAATGATAAAGTTACAATGAATGAGCAAGCATTTGCATACTCTCGCCAATGTTCGCATTGTAAGAAAATTTCAGCGTCGTCGATTTGATCTTTCGCGAGTATTTTTTGCTGAAAGGATTCGTTAGTAAAACTCAAACAAATGTTCGCGAATGCTCACGAGCGCTGTTGAAAACAATAACAAATAAAAAAGCATAAGAAAGTAAACACACATAGCGAATGATATATGTGTAGCAGAAAGTGCCCTACAGTAAAGGTAATCTACTCTACGTCGATGAATTCATCGCCTACCACAAACATACATCGACTACCTGTCAAACTGCCGACAATGCTTTTGATCGGCGAATGTAAAAAGGCGATGGTCGGTTGGTGATGGCTCACCCTTTCAACTACCATTCGTTGATAAAGATATCTGTCAAACTACCGACAATGCTTTTGATCGGCGAATTGTATATGGAGATGGCCGCTTTGATGATGGCTCACCGTTTCAACTACTATTCGTCGATAAATTCATCAGCAACATTCCGAGTGAGATTTCGTCGACAAATCTAAGTAAAATAAGAAAACATCAGTAGTGTTTGCGGTTTATTTATTTATAGTCAGGCTGAATCCCAGTTTGTTGCTTTTAGTGAGGCACCAGCGAAGTTCTCATGCAGTTTATTTCGTTGGTCAGCTAAGTACTTCGCTTTGTTACAAGAGACATTTGGATATGAAAGGTTTTTTGTATAGAAGCAGTAAATAGCTTCTGGGGAGAATATCCCAACAAAAAACTAAGGGAACTGATGAGGATCAGTGGCGTGATCCGAAACTATAGTCTTCCCACTTATAAGAAGTTTTTTTTTTATAAAAACGACAAACTGGGATTCAGCCTGACTATTTTGCAAAAATAAAAAAGAAAACATCATTAATTTTTTAAATTGAAATTTAAAAGCGGTCTTATTTTTAAACAAAGGCAAAAACATAAGAAGCATAAGTTCCGTTCCAGAACCTAAAAGATTCTACTAATTTTTATTCAAAACCCGTTCCTAAACCCACAAAACTGGAAAATTGTTCAACAAAATTTAAGAGGACACAAAGAAAGAGGCTTTCTGATTGTAAACTTTTTACTCGAGAAATTTTTACCGAGTAAAATTGGTAAACAGGAATGTCAACTTCTGATTGGCTGTTGTATTGATTTTGAAGTATTGCCATCTAATTTTGGCATTTTTACTAATTTTTCGTTCGAGGTTCGAGACACTACTTTACAAATTACCACTAAACATTAATATAACCGCTGATTAGTCAATGAAAAGTTGCCAGCCAATACTTGTGAAACTGCAGGTTGTAAAGTTTGTGTGGAATAACAAACACAAGCCCAACAACTATTGAGTTTGTTGTTATTCTTGTTGCTGTTCTGAGCATTCGCGAATGTTTGTTTTCATTCATAAGCGAATGTCAGAAAGATTTCAATCACGAAACGAACAATCGTTGTTGTGTGTTCTCACTTGTTTGTTATGTATGTGCGCATATTCGTTTGGCGAATGCTCGTTTGGTAAGGAATTTATCGCGATAAATTCATTCGTAAAATAAGCGTGAACTGATATATCCCATTAGCAATACCAGACATATTAGGAATACTAGCAATGCCTGTGCAAAATTTCTATATTAAATATTGCGATCTCTATCATGATTTCAACGGACGGGCATGCGTAATCCGGCATAGAATTTTGAGGAGTCTTCGCTGAATATTTCGAGGCGTTGCAAACGGAATTACAATTTTAATATACACTCCACCTTATGTTGGAGGGTATAAAAATAAATTATAAAATTACAACAAATGCTGAAAAAATTGGCAAGCTATGTTTGTAAAAGTCATTTTTAAATTTTTATATGAAATTTTCAACGACAATTGTTATATTATCGACAATTACTCTTAGGTTTATGTTCATAAACTTTTTACTCGCAAAACTCTGGACAGAGAGCATATCAAGGCATCAATTGGTGCTATAACCATTAAAATGTCCTCTGGCATTGCTTGGAACTAGGTTCAGAAACTCAAATTTTTTGGAAAGAATTATATTTTTGAGTTTTATATACGCAATTTTTGATTATTATCTTCACATTACTGATAATTTTAATTTCCATTATAATCACCAGTCCCCTTTGTTTCAATAACCGTCAATTCATATAACATTTTTCAAATATAAATTATATTCACAAAAATGTGAAAATATGACTTTAACTTCATGTCTTTCTTAAACCGTGACCCACATGTTATAAAATTTTACCAGTGTAAAGCTCAAACTCTAGTTTTCAAATATATAACGATTTATTCGCTCTATCTGAAGTGGACTTTTTGCCAAAAAATTGGATTCCTAGCCCAAATGAGAACTTATTCTTGTTTTAGTACGAATTATTTTTTATAACAAAACTAGCAGACCCGGCAAACGTTGTTTTGCCGTATCAGAATTACATCAATTTAGGTTTTGTAAAAATTAACGAATTCATGACAAATATATTTCAGAAACTATTTACCATTTAATATATGTCAAATTTCCGTAATAAAAAATATGTATATTTTCCTCACGGCGGTAAACCTTCATTTACTGATACCCCAATATATTAAGTAATATTGTTACTGTTTATCAATTGGTCGAACTTATACGACCAAACATTGTTCATGAGAATGCCAAGTTTTGATCTAACTACTCTTTTCTGAAAAGATAATTTAGTATGGATGGCGTAATTACTATTCCTTTTTTTGATCACATACGATTCATAAGTTCTTTGAATCACCAAAATTGACGCTGACGCTCTTGAGTTATAAAAGGTGTAAGTAACAAAACATTAAATTACTCTAATCTCCGATTTTTTATGTTTTTCCTAAAATTTTCTTTGGTAAAACTCTTCCCACTATAATTGAAAACAACCGAAGGAAAATGTGAGTCAAATTGGTTCAGCCGTTGTGGAAACATTTTTCACATCATAAAAAATATATTTGAGGTACAATAAAGGCACATAAAATTAGACACCTAGAGCATCTAATGCGAAATTGTCTCCATGTAGGATTCGAATTTAGATATGTATAAGAAAATAATATCTTCGATAGATAGCTAAATTTTTGAGGAATTGGTTATTTTTTGTTTAACATTTTAAATGGACATTTGGTATATCCTAAACATAACAACGTATGTACATATATGTATTGACATTTTTCAAAAATATAGCTGGGTTCGATTCCTATTTTAAATACGTTCAAGTTTCAGTCAATGATTCAGATATCGTGTGGGGTATATGCCATGTGTTGGGTTTATAACATAGAAAAATTGGCTCGCTATAATTGTGCGTTTTTAAGCCTTGTTATCTCTGTAAATTGTCGGTATAGTATCACTTTATGATTTATGTCCCAAAATAAGTTTTTCAAGATTTTCGCTTATTTTTCTAAACATTTTCTTTCATAAAAACCTTCCCACTTCAATTACAGATAACTGAAAGAAATTTTTAGTCAAATCCTTCCCGCCGTTCTCAATTGAAAACAGATTATGTATGAATCGGTGTCCGAATACTTAACGTCGATTAAGCACCCAATCTCTAATCGGGCAAAACTCAAAGAAAGTAAATAGCGCGCCATCTGTCAGACAAACACAAACACTCCTCACGCCCCATAGAGCATATACATAAAGTTTGGTCAAGATCGGTGCAGTAGTTCTTGAGTTACGGTGCAAAAACACAAAAAAATAAATGTTGCGCCATCTGTCGGATGGACTTCAAACTACACAGAAACACTCCTCACGCCCCATAGAGCATGTATATATAATTTGGTTCAAATCATGTAACGTACATGAATGAGTTTTGTTTTACATCTAGGATGTAATTTTGCCTTTGATTGCAAAGAAGACGGAGCGAGCCATTTATGTGTAGCTGCAGTCGGGAATGGGGGGTTCGTGTCAACCTACAACCAATGCACGTTTATTGTTCTGATATTATTATAGACTCCCTCAAAAACAAACAAAACTTAAATAAACACAATAAATAAAAAATATATGGACCAAATGTATAAAAATCAGAAAAAATCTATAACCCCATTTAAAATTATAACAGAAAATTGATGATGAGATATTGTCTTAATAGTACTTAAAAGTCTGGATTTCTCAGATGTTTTTAGAGAAATCACCTCTTTACCCTCACCAACCTATGTCCAATTTGGTCTAGAATTATTGAATGGACCCCTATTTTAATATCCCGCTAGATCTAAATGGGCATCCCTATATGGCAAGAAGACGTCTACTTAAAAGATTACCAATCCATTATGAATTCAATAACGATTTATTCAGATCATAGTTATTATGTAATAATTATGTAATATCATAGTAATTATGTAATATGTAAAAGTAATTTTAATGGATTTCATAATAATACCATTCTATTAGATTAAAAAATATGTATATTCCCTTAATTCAAATAATAATACCATTCTATTAGATTAAAAAATATGTATATTCCCTTAATGGGTTAATATCAATATCATCGAGGAAAGAAAAACTATAACATAATTGCAGAGAGCACATATTTATAGAGGCATCTAAATTACACTCAAAAAATATAAGTGATAATAAAGAGATTTTATCTTCTCTCATCAAACGAAAGAGATTATTACAACAACACTATACAATAATGCTCTCAATAATTAATAAAAGAGAATAGTAAAGAGTTCGTAGGTGACTTACCAAGCTGTCCGGTATTGATGAAGGCCTTCTCCAATATCAGGAAGCTGGATCATTTCTCTTTGTTGTACAATGTTGTTGGTATGACACTTATTTAAATGGTTGATTGATATAAATTTATATCATGCAACATAATAATATCAATCAATCATGCAATAAAAATGAATTAGGTATTAAATTTATAATGAAATTTGTGTGAACATGATATAAACATACATATTTGTGAAATGTGAAATTTTTAAATTGGGTTGAAAGGGAATTCTTTCAATTAAGTCGAAATAAAAAAATGTGTACATTTTTAGAGTTTTATACATATATCGCCAAATTTCATCATAGCATCTTGGCATCAGATGTTATAGGATATATATAGGTTATTTTGGTCACTATTTTGGACTATTCTGCACACACATCCACATTATATAGGCAGCAGTAAATTAGAATTGCATAATCAATTTTTGGTGGTTTTTTTCGGATTTTGTAGAATTTTGTTATGCATTGACACCTGTGTGGTTTTTTTGGATATATGTTATATTTCGGCAAATTTTAGCATAGAATGTTTGATGACGTCGGTTCTTTTAGGCTATTTTGGCCACATACCATATACAGCCATCCATATACAGCTATACATATGGTATGTATAGAAATATGGTTTAAATTATTGAATGTTGCTGGTTTTTAATGGATTTTGGTGGTGTATAGAGATATTGGTTTTGTGTTTTTAAAGAAATATGATCGGCATGTGTTTTTGTAGATGCACGACTACCCCGTGGGTAGCGTGATCTGGTACTTGGGATGTGATGCTCACGGGGAAATTTACTTTGGTACCCAAAAGCAGACTGGTTCGCAAATGGTCTTAATTTTGGCAAAAATGGTATATTTATTTCGATCCGGATATTCCCTTTTGGATTCTGAGCGGACTCCACCAAGAATCGCCTTGGCGCTATAAACTTTTTTTGGGATACCAACACGATGATTGTATGTAATGGTTTATTTCTTCTGATGTTGATTTTGGTAGTTGCGAATCCCTAAAATTTACTCTAGGTTACCAAATGTTTTATTTCACCTCAAAATAGATTAGCCAAAATAAATATTGAAAATTATGGAGCACTTTCGATTTTTATAAAAGTTTCCAATTTTGAGAAAATAAATTGATTCTACCAAAAAATATGTGTAGAATTCGAAAATCATCATAAAAATCCAAAATTTATACGAATTTGTTCAATATTTGTAAAATATTTATACTTGGAGCACTGTGATTGTTTATCACCCAAGACATGAACCTTTAATACTCATCTCTATTCACCATAGCAAACCAGAATAAAAAGTTATCAATGAAACGTAACTCTCATGAATGAATAGAATAGTAGTAACAGAGAAAATAACAAAAACAAATCAAACACGCTGATTTGTTAGTCTGTTTCTACAATGACATTTAATAACAATTATAAAGAGATCTACCGAAAAAAAATAATTAAACCAGTGAGTGCTTGCGGTTTAAGCGATTTGTGCTCTTTTTATTGAAAGTATGGTTTTTGCTTTCAGTTTGGCTGATTTCAATGATGGAATACAGTGGAGCCTCGTTAAACCGATATTATTAGCTTACT
>NW_026886012.1:0-74608 GCF_032173495.1 Musca vetustissima
CCTGTACTTTTTTCACAAAAATACATGGACGGACGGACAGACGGACGGACATGCGTAAATCGACTCAAAAATTGATTCTATGCATATTCCCAAAAGTAACTATGTGTCTATCTCGTTTCTTTTTGCTGTTACAAACATATGCATAAAGACATAAAACCCTGTACCACAGTGTGATGAAGGGTATACAAATTAAAGAGATGTTGTGTGAGTACAGAAATATTTCAACGCTAAACTATTTTCATACTTTATTTTATAATTTTAATAACGCAAAACAAAATATTATAATATTTGTTGCTATGCACTTAATTTCATTTAATAGAAAAAAATTGCAATACTCTGAACAACTACCACAACAACAACTTACAGCCATGATTGAAAAATGTCACAATGCAATCCGTTCACAACAAATGTCATCACTCAAATGCAGATGCAATAACCCTGCCATTCGATGAGGATGGCGGATGGAGGGAATAATACTGAAATAAAATTGTTTTCGATTTTTAGACTGAACAATTGTGGAAGTCAAGTGCATTGGTATATGTACAAACAATTCTGTGTAAAATACATCTATGATGGAGTTCAATTTTTATTGAAATTGAACTGTCAAAATACAGGTATAACGTTGTTATTTAAATGTTCAAAATGATGAAAGAAATATGGAACAAAGAGAGTAGAAATTAAAAAAATATATCATATTTTATGTGGGGGCAAATATTAATCAAAAATCGGCTATATTCAATGAAGGGCAGTCTAGGAGCATCGCGAACTATTTACGTGAACTTGGAAGATAAGAAAAGTGTAGAAATAGGGCACATCATTATACCCTCCATTATTTTTATATGAAATATAGCACTTTATTTAACATGCATGGGAATGTCCGAGTTGGCCAAATAAACACCGTTTTGTTGTATGATTTGTTGCCATTTAAATACATTTCTCTATCATTTCTTCAATTTATCGACATTTTTGACGATCGGCCTACTTCCATTTTTAACATCCTGTAACTGACAACTAAATGCATCAAACAAAAAATAGCAAAACATTTTTTTTACTTCGAAATTTCACCCTTCCAACGGGTATGAATCTGAAATTGTTTGATCCATGCTTTACAAGAAATCTATCAGTACAATCGTCTACCGTAAAAATAATTTATTTTTCCCCAACCTAATATTAAGTTTGTCATTCCGTTTGTAACCTATCGAAATATACGTAAGAAGCGCCATAAATTCTATGTCGATTTACCTATGGCTGTCTGCTTGGTCGACGAAAGAACTAGCGATTTCAGCCATTTTAAATATCAATATTGGTCCATGATAACGGTTAGAGCTCATATAATGGTACCCTCTCCTATATTTTGGGGATTTTGTGTATCTACCGAATTGACTCTAATTTGATTTTAGGGCATTGGTGGGGTGTCAAATCTTCCTACCAATATTTTTTAATATCGGTTTGCCGCATTTTCAACAGTTTGGAGACTTCTACAGCCGCACTTCTCCAAATATACTACAACAATTTTGTTTCTGCCACAGCCACATATGGTTTTTAATGGGGATTATGGGTAAAATAATCTTCTAATTTTAGAAGCAATTGGCACAATTATGTAAAAGATGAAGAGACTGGAGAGGTTACAGATATTGAAAGGTTTGTGCATAAACGATTCACCCGTTCCCAAAAAATATCGCTGCTGTAAGTAATAGTTTAGCCGACGACCCGACTTTGTCGATTCTGAATTTTAGGAATTAGGACTGTATTACGTCATATTATGACTTATTTCTTATTTATATCTACACCAACATCCATATAATGCTCAGCTTACTCAAAAACTCAAATAAGCTGATTATTCATATTGTCGTAGATACGTGAAATGGGTGCTTGGACAGAAGGCGGTGGAGCAATGAAGCACATTTCTCACTCGGTTTCTCACATTTTAACTGTAGATCATCTAACAACCAATTTTTCAAGCTATGGCTGATATATGAAAAATTACCTCAAAAGAGAAAAAACAGTAAGTAAAGCAGTAAAGTCGGACGGGGCCGTACACAAAGTGGTGATGGATACACTTTGTGTACATACAAGAGCTGCTAATAAAATCGGACGAATCTATATCTACATATGGAAGCTAAATCAACATCTGAACCGATTTCAAAGAAACCTCACAGACATGAAACTGTACCATACTCAGCACGCTGTGCAAAATTTTGTCTCAATCGGACAAATATTGGGAGTTGTGTACACCATTTACCTAAAATCGGGCGAAACTATATATGAGAGCTATATGCTAGTATAGGTGGCTACGTTGTTGCCAGGAATTCGATATGTTAAATGAAAGCCATTTCAATTTGAAACATCATCATTAAAATCTTGATAATACTGTGGGCGAGTTTGAAAAACTTGCCAAAAACTTCACAAAACCAGACTATTGGGAGGTGTACTATAATAACGGGCTAACCTGTAATATGGGTCAATACTGATAATTTTTGGTAGAGAGATTTTCTGCTTTTCATACCAAATATGAGTTTTGGGAGAGTAAATAACTTCTCGCGTTAATTTTATATTTTTATACCCTACACAACTATGCTGTCAGGGTATTATAGCTTTGCAGCCTCAAGAGTTTGTAACGCCGCGAAATATTAGTCCTAGACAACCCTTTAAGTATACCGATCGTCATATCTCGATTAGATGAGTCGATCTAAACATGTGTGTCCGTCCGTCCGTCTGTCTGTCCATTATAATTTGAAAACACGATACAGGCCACAGTTAGTGACCAATTTTCACGAACTTTTGCATGTAGGGTGGGTTCTGGCCAATGAAGGCCCCTATTGTTTTTGGTAAAGATCTGTTAATATTTTGGGGATGACATGGACCAAACACTTTATTTTGTCTGTTTTTCTGGTCGCTCCAGAGGCCGTAATTATTGCCCAAACATGGAGATGGGGATCGGGCCAAAGTATAAGCATGCCTGTTTTCATAAAGATCGGTCAATATTTAGCGGGTCGAATGGACACTTACTTTTGTGTGAAAAATTACAAAATTTGTATTTTGTAGAGTATATATTTACCCCCGAAGGACATAGAGTCGAGAAGTTAATAGTATATCCAAGAGAGGTGGTTGACCTTTAAATTGATACCAATTAAATTGTCGTATGTACTCGGTTGTGGGAGTTACACTTAAATATTTACAGGTACCTACGTATACATATATTATTTAGTAGTCCATTATATATATATATATATATATATTATATATTCTACATTCTACATTTCTACATACAGGTGTAGTGTCCTCCCGCAACAACATTATTATTTGTTTTTATTTTATCAATATAGTTTCATTGATTTATTTCAATTGGTCGTAAGTGAATAAGTTACACCACAATGATTTTAATGTTGTATTTATTTTATACATCATTGCACCAGCCTCAATGTGTAAATACTGTTATCTTAAACTCCCAATATTACAAACAAGTAACACAATAACAACAGCAACAACAAAAACTATCCCCATTTAATACTTAATGTTGCATAAAAAAATTCTGACATTGTTTTTCAACACAACACATTTGTTTGGGTTTTTTTTTGTTTTTGTTTGAAACACGCACTGTCGTTATGTCATCTGTATCTGTCATGTCAAGGTTTGCATAAATAGTAAATACACACATTCAGCTTCGTATGCAAATGGATTCATTCAAATACCTCCTGTCACACATGGTTACATATGAACTACCCTACTACTGATAGATATACATACTTACTGCATGTCGTATATGTATCCATGTATATCCACACATGCACAATGTATTCAATGTAGATTGAAACATGTTTCTTTCTCGTGTCACAATTAATACCGAAACAAAAGTACATGAATGCATTGAAATATGTGTAGGGTGGTTCGAATGCAGAAAATGAAAATAATTTGGAATATCTGGGCCCACAGACATGGTGTCTTTTGACATATATGTGGTCTCTGTCTACATTTGAACCGATTTAAATCAAAATGGACATTGATGTGAGATAAATATGTTACCTTGTGCAAAATTGGGATGCAAATGGATATTCAGTTCGCTTTATATGAGATTTTCAAATTTTTAAAAATGATGAACCTTTGTAGGAGATGTACTAGAACATTTAACGGAGATTGTTAAAATATTAGGTTGTGCAAAGTCTAGCGCAAATCGCATCATATTATAAAATTAATTTGCAGCAAAATTTTGATCTGATATTTCCCATCGTATAGAAACAAAGTTTGGATGGCATATTACGATGTGCAAACATTCCCATTTTCGTTGAAATATCTAGGCTAGAACAATTTATATTGATGTTCTGGTAGAAAATGTAACATTCGTACACTTTTGCATGCCACTGTATGTATGTTAGTGTTCAAGATTCGTGCGACATCGATGAGAAAATATGGGTAAGGCCGTCAGGGACGTACGAGAAATATTTTTTCTTTAAATAAATTTATTTTCGTAAAAGACAATTTTGTATTCTACTAGAGTTCTCCAAATTTCTAAATACACAAGAGAAATGTAACAAAAAACGTAGATGAAATCATAAACAAGTGAAGAACCCTTAAGTTCGATCGGGCCGAACTTTGGATACCCTTTACCATAGATATACTGACAGGTACTTGAAATGAAAAAATAAGGAAAATACCAAAAAGTGGACCTACACCGACATTTCTACAAGCCCATTTGGTAACCATAATACAAATTTCAGAATTGTTTTAATGGATAATTATACCTTCAGTCTTATGGCTAATGAGGGTGTATACACTTTGACACGGTGAAAATGAGCTTCATCGAAATATTGGTTCTAGGCCCCATGTTTCTCTGGACCAAATACATTTTAGAAAATGTTAATTTCATCCAAATTTTGCCCATCTTATTACTTCTTCCAAACTTAGTTCAAGTTCGAAGATGGGGAATATCGGTCCACTTCTTCTGGTATCTCCCACACAGGGACTAGGCCTAAATGCGGTTTATAGTTCATTATCGAACTTTACGTTCTAATTCTTTATCTCGCTAACCTCCGCAGCTGAAATGATTACAACAGAGTCTTAGAACCAAACTCAAAACCCGGAACACATCAGATAACTATTTTTATATAAACCAGTAAGAAAAGTAGTACAGTCGGGCGGGGCCGACTATATGATACCCTTCACCACTTTGGCTATATTCAACAGATGAATCCTAACAGACGTCGCCTTTTTAAAGGCCTAGTAAAATAAATTGGATCCATAAACATGTCATTCTGGAACCGACGCTAAATTTTTCATTTGGTCAGATATAGAAGTTATATCTTAATCTGAACCGATTTTCAGGAAACTTAACAAATATCATCATATATCATCCTAGACCTAATTCATTACGCTAAGCCAAATTTTGTGCAAATCAAATGATATATAGGGACTTTGGTACACCATTTAAATAAAATCGGACAAATTTATATACAGTGGCTCCATCGAATAATCGGACAAGTGGTTGTCAGATATAATAATGCTATACATTTCAAAAAATTACCTAAATGTTAATGCAAATTAAGGCTGTCGTCTGTCTAGGCTATTAATATATTGAAAACTACCAATAGAAAAAATATATATGTTTAACTTTTTTAATACATTTATATTAGAAAAACTTTTGTCCGATTATGCGATGGAACCACTGTATATATATATATATATATATATATATGGGAGCTTTATCTAAATATGGACCGATTTTCAAGAAACTTATCACACATAATTCTACCACTAATTCATTACACTGTGCCAAATTTCGTGCAAATCAAAAGAAATATAGGGACTTTGGTGCACCATTTACATTAAATCGAACGAAAATATATATGGGAGCTATATCTGGAACAATTTTCAGGAAACTCAAAACACATCATTCTAGACCTAATTCGGTACGCTGTGTCAAATTTCGTGCAAATCGAATGATATATAGGGACCGTTTACTGTTCACGTAGCGAACATGGTTTTTAAATAATAAAGATAGTGAATGTCTTGCTGTGGGTCTCTTGTGTAGAAGAGAGAACATGTAGTTAAACAGGGATCTATTTTTGTATACAGTCCACTTGAGATAAGAGCATTTCCTTGTTGAATATTTGTACACTAGAATAAGATAGGAGTTTTCTATTGCCACATGTGGTATGTTTGGGTGAGATTACGGGGAGTATTCTTAACTACAGACTGATAAGCATGTGTAGCGTGCTTGCCACATGTGAGATAAAGAATTGTGTGTGTCCACTCCATGGGTTATGGTAGATGCACTCTCTCTCTCTCTTCTACACATTAGTCTAAGATAGGTTAAGTCATATTGTACAACTTAGTTCTTAAGGATTACTTTTTATTCAAATAAATGAGTGTGTAAATGCACCACAAACAAACCAGAAGTGCTTTCACTCCGCGGACAGTACCCGCGTAAGATCCCTAGTTTTTCATTTACACTAAATCGGACGAAAATATATGTCGGAGCTATATCTACCTTTGTCAAATTTCAAATTTACAAATCGTACAAATCGATACAAATCGATTCTATGCATATTCTCAAAAGGAAGAATGGATCTATCTCGTTTCCTTTTGCCTGTTACAAACATATGCACCAAGACAAAATACTCTCTACCACAGTGTGGTGAAGGGTATAAAAATAATTTGGTCCAAGAACCCCAAAATACCGAAAATTGGGGGTACTCTTATATGGGGGCTACCCGAAAAAATTGACTTATATTTATAATTTATAGTAGAGAGATTTGCTACCTAATAAGAACTCGATGTACTAAATTACAATCATTTCGGTCGACAAATACGATCAGAACTCCAAAAATACCAAAAAATTGGGGGTACCGTTATATGGGGGCTACTACCTTAAATCGGACGAAACTATATATGGGAGCTACATGTAAATCTGGACCATTCTGGACCTAATTCAGTATTCAATGCCAAATTCGTGCAAATCGAAAGATATATAGAATCGTTGGTGCCTCATTTACCTTAAATCGGACGAAAATATATATGGGAGCGAAAATCAGTCACATCATTCTAGATCTTATCATGTACGCTATGCCAAATTTCGTGCAGATCGAAAGATATATAGGGTCTTTGGTGCACCATTTACATTTTATCGGAGCTATATCTAAATCTGTAGCGATTTTTCCCAATTTCAAAAGGGTTCGTTCGTGGGCAAATAAATGAGCTGTGCCAAATTTTATCCAATTCGGATCATAAATGCGACTTGTACTTCGTTTACAATTTAACATGGATAGACGGACAGATAGACGGACATGCTTAAATCAACTTAAGGGAACCCCCCCACCCCCCCCATTCTCGACTTTTTATTTTTAAGATTTTAAATGGGCTGGTAAATGAATACCAATGCTTGTTAAGGTTTGTAACTTGGCACATATATATTCGAAGGTTTACAGCCTGTTTTTGTAAAATTCTAAACGAACGAATTCGAGTGACTTACGACCAAACCTTTGTTTATGTAAACAAATATTTTTTGATTCAAAACAAAAATAAATGACATATTTTTCAAAACCAAGGAGTTTGGTCGTAAGTCACTCGAATTCGTTCGTTTAGAATTTTACAAAAACAGGCTGTTAAAAAGGAAGAAAAATAATTTACCAAAATTTGTTGTTGTTGTTGTTTTTTTGGGTCCAAAGAAAAGTCTATATTTTCGATGGCGGGCATGATAACTCCTCACTGGAAGATCGGAATCCGAAAATTCCAACGGTATTAGAAAGAGGACATGTCTGGCTCTCGTATGAACTTGGATTCGCACAACAATTAACAAAATGGAGGAACTTTGAAATTTTTTTTTTTTGGAAAATCGACTATTTTTTCCACCAACTAAGATAAAAAATAAGGAAGATCTTCACCGATTGGCTTTATTCTAGTTCATACGAGAGCTACACACTCCCAGAGAAACGTGTCAAAATTAGAAACCGATTGGGTTATTAGTTTTTGAGTTATCGTGCCCGCCATTCGTTTTGAGAAAAATGCGTTTAAAGTTTGAGAATCACTCTTGCCGTCACTAGATGCTGACACAATAAATCGGCTATATCTTCAAGAGTTCTTGAGATTTTCACTTGAAATTTTGTAGGAACATTCTAGAATTATAGTAGATTCGAATTAGAACAAAAATTTTTTTGACACCGAGAATGGGGGGGTCCCCTTAAAAAGTAATTCTATGGATATTCTCAAACAGAACCATGTATCTACCTCGTTTCCTTTTGTCTTTTACAAACATGTTCACAAAGACATAATACCCTGTACCACAGTGTGGTTAAGAGTATAAAAAGCATTAAGTGCGGCCGGACCGAACTTTGGATACCCTCCACCTTAGCTACACTGCAAGGTACTTGAAATGAAAATATAGGGAACATACCAAAAAGTGGACCTATACCCACAATTCTACAAACCGATTTATGTAAACCACGACATTCTAGACTCGATTCAATATGAGAGACTTTATGCCTTGCAAATGGAACGGACGAAAATGATTTTCTCCAATTTCATACGCAAAACATTCCGGCGCCGAAGAGCTTATTTTTTGGCAAGCGTAAGCCCTCGGAACTAAATACCTTGCCGTGATTAGTAAGTGCTTTATTCCCCGTCAATGTACATAGGACCGAATGTCATAAGTCATGATGGACATTGAATAGATCCAACCTGTTATCTGATGGATTATTACAGTTTTTCTTTGACATATATAGTTTTTTGTTTGCTTGTTCAATTTCCATTTCATTTATAATCATACATAGAAATGTGCGAATATTTATGTCATTTCAAAACTTTTTAATTATTTCAACCATGAATCTTTTTAATGGCTTAATCAGCGGAAGCAAATATTTAACAACCACAGAAATGCGTGCAGACTCATTAACACACGTACAAATATTTACATTTATTAAAAATTTGTGATATTAATGATACAAGTCAGTTACAATTGTTGTTCGTTGAACAATTGACATCGAATAATAATAATAATAGCAATTATGAAATATATATATATATATACGTTATTTTAATTTAGAAACTATAAAGTATTCCCAGCAAATATAATGATGAACAGGACAATAGTTGTGTTTTCTAATATCGTGTAAAATGTACAGGAATAACCAGATTACTGTATAATAATTCGAACCTACATATATAATCTGACAGAATGTTGAAACATTCCCACAAATATAAAAGACATGAAAAGAAACTATTTGATGGTATGAGGTCAATATTGTGTCGATTGACGTATCATCTTTGATGGACCGTTGATATGAAATCGAACGAAATTTGGGCAGTTGGTGCAGTCAGCCGAAAATGTAGATGAGAAGAAGTTAAATCGTCCGGAAATATATAACTTAGTATGAATCTCGTCGCAATCGAACACACTTTGTGTATTTCCTGAATTATTTAGATGATATGGGAGCTAGGCCAAATTGCATCTCATTCGGTAAAAAATGCGACCTGTATTTTATTATTTTCTCATAATCATTGACAGGTGGACATGGATAAATCGTCTCAAAAAATGATTCTATTCATACTCCTTTTTCCGACTGTACCAGAGTTTGGTGTAGTGTATACAAAATATTTTTAGTATTATATAATATCAATAATGCTGCTTAGCAGATCGTTATTTAAAAATCATCAATATTAATATTCTTTTTTAGTATTATATAATATCAATAATGCTGCTTAGCAGATCGTTATTTAAAAATCATCAATATTAATATTCTTTTGTTAGTTTCGTCGGTGATGAGTTTCCGAAACATTATTCGTCCATTGCGTTCTTGTTTACATTTTAATTTCCATTGATGCGAAATATAAATGAAAAGTTTTGCATTCATTGTTATACCCTCTACCATAAGGTGAAGTGTATATTAAATTTGTCATTCCATTTGTAACACCTCGACATATTCACCGGAGACTCCACAAAGTATATATGATCAGATTCATATGCTCGTCTGTCTGACAGTCTTTTGAAATCAATGATCGAGGTAGCAATATTTAAAATAGAGAAATTTTGCGCAGACATTGCTAGTACTCCTTTTTTCAATCGACCCACGCTTCAGGGGTACCAATATGGGGATATTTGTAAGCCTTCTCAATCAATTTGGATGTAATTTGGTATTTTGGGCTCCCATTGGCTGCCAAATCTCACTACCAAAAATATTTTATTGTAACCCATTGTAATGGTAGTCCCACTAATAGTTACTTTAAGTTTTTTCGAGCATGTTTTTCTCAAGTATTTTTCGGTATGTTTAAGGTCCAATCATAACATGAGCTTTCTCCAATTAATTTTACATATTTTGGTGGAGGGTATAACTTAACATCGTTTTTATACCCTTCACCAAACTATGATACAAGGAATTATATCTGTCTGCATATTTTTGTAACAGGCAAAAAATCGAGATAGATCTATGGTTCCTTTTGAAAATATCACTTTCTCATTCGATTCCGCCTGTCCGTCCTTCTGTCGATGTTAAATTATTAACAAAGTACAAGTCGTATTTATGATCCGATTTGAATGAAATTTAGCACATGTCACTATTTGGCCCAAGTATTCTTCTGCCTCGTTCTCCTTATAGGAGAGCTGCAGCTATTCTTCTTGGAGGCATTTTTCTTCCTATAGGAGACCTGAAATATTCTTCTTCCCGAGGAAGAGCTGCAGGCATTATTCTTCCTTTGATAGAGCTGCAGGAGTCTTCTGCAGGTATTCTTCTACCTTTGAAAGAGCTGCAGATAATCTCTTTTCCTGAAGGAGAGCTGAAGGTACTCTTTCTCCAATAGCTGAGCTGCAGGTATTATTCTTGTGAAAGAGCTGCAGGTATTCTTTTTCTTATAGCAGAGATGGAGGTACTCTTCCTCCTATATTAGAGCTGCAGATATTAATCTTCTTGTGGAAGAGCTGCAGGTATCCGTCTTTTTATAGGAGAGCTGCAGCTATTTTTCTTGGAGGTATTTTTCTTCCTATAGGAAAGTTGAAATACTCTTCTTCTCGTGGAAGCGCTGCAGGCATTCTTCTTCCTGTGGAAGAGCTGCAGGTATTCTTCGTTCTATGGAAGAGCTGCAGATATTCAGCTTTTTTTGAAAAAGCTTGAAAATGGAGAAAAACGGTTTAGAGTTAGATATAGCTCCCACATATACTTTCGTCCGATTTTATCTAAATGGTGCACCAAACTCCCAATATTTGTCCGATTCAGACAACGTTTTTCACAGCGCACTGAATTGGGACTAGTTTGATGTCTGTGAAGTTTTATTGAAATCAGTTCAGATTTTGATATAGTTCCCATATATAGTTCCGTACGATTTGATATAAATGGTGCACCAAACTCACAAGGTTTGCCCGATTGAGACAAAATTGTGCACAGCGTGCTAACTTTAGTCCAGTTTGACGTCTTTAAAGTTTTGTTGAAATCGGTCAAGATTTAGCTACAACTTACATATATAGTTTCGTCCGATCTTATGTAAATGTATTTGTCCGATTCAAACAAAATTTTGCACAGCACACTGAATTGAGTCCAGTTCTGAGATCGGGTCAGATTTTGATATAGCTCCCATATAAAGTTTCGTCCGATTTTTGGTAACTCCTAAAGATTGTCTGTTTGAGGCAACATTTTGCACAGTTCAGTTTGATGATTGATATAGCTCCCAAATATATTTTCGACCGATGTTATTTAGCTGGAGCACCAATATTTAACCGATGCAAACAAATTTTGCACAGCGTACTGAAGTTGGTGTAGCCTAACGTGTGCCAAGTTTTATTGAAATCGGTTCAAATTTAGATATACCTCCCATATATATTTACGTCCGATTTTTAGCAAATGGTGCAAAGAGGGAAATTTAGGCCGATTGGCACGAAATTTTGCACAACTTACTGAATTTATGATAGCCTATGTATCCAAGTTTTATTGAAATCGGTTCAGATTTAGATCTGGGTCCCATATATATGTTCATCCGAAGCAAATTGTGCACCATAGAATTAAAGGGTGCACCAAAAAATGATCTGATGATTGTTGATGAACTGGAGGTTATTTCTTCAACAGCGGTCTGTGTTGCAGCAACATGTAGTTACATAGTTTACATAATTTTCCAAACGAATCTAAATCTGCCATAATTACATGTACTTTAACATAGCTTACCGAGAACATGTGTGCGGATTGATGTACCATAGAAGAATCCATTGTAGCAAATTTCACCGAATTCGGTTGGAAAGCACGCTCAAGAAACCCCTTAATATAAATATACAAATATACCCGGTTATTAATCTTTCGGTTAAGTCGGTTCACATATAGCAGTGGTGGGCATAGCAAAATTGAGCGTAAGTGTGGGTGAGCGTAACTGAGAAATCATCATTAAAAACGACTGAAGAAAAGAGAAAAAAAGAGAATGCGCGTTTAACCATCGACACTCAGTTACGGTAGCGTGTATAGCTGAGCATGTCTGACATATAGACACAGATTATATATTTAAAGTAGTCCACGTTCATGTCAATGGTCCTTCAAAAATGAGAAGTCTGTTAGGATACATCTGTTGAATATCGCCAAAGTTGTTAAGGGTATCATATAGTCGGCCCCGTCCGACTTTACTACTTTTTCGTTTGTAACTCATCAAAATAATCATTATCTCTCCATAAAAAATTATCAATTCTCGTCCACCTTTTCGATTAACCCCAATAAAATCGAATTGGCTGTAATTTTTGAAACTTCCTGACAGAAAGTAGTAAATATAGTTCCTTATTATGAAATGAGACGAACTCTGTTTCGAAAAATATGGAGAGTTATGATATATTCGGCCCAGATATCTAACCAAATTCAATTTTGTAACTGTCCACCTAAAATTATATTCACCGGACACCCTCATATATCCAATCATTTTGATATAGATGATTTTCAATATTCATTCTTTTTGTAATATGAGAATAAAAAGAATAAAAGGTAACAATTGTCTGAGGACTTGGCTTTGGTCTATCAAAAGGGCAACAATTAGTTTCACAAAAAATAAAGGACTTCTTATTTCTTTTGCATTTGGAGTAACTGAATACTGATCAATGAATATAAAAATTCCGTTCCTGTTATTTTCTTTTTTTAAACAATCGAATTTCAATCTTTGAAATAAATCATCTTAAATCAAGCGTACATACTATGTATCTGGTGTGGACGTTCTAAAGATGTTCGAAGTACTACACATCAGAAGGACTGTAAGATACCACAAAGAAGGAAGTGAATAAATATCAAATGGTAATAAATAAACACAAAGACAGTTAGCTTTCCTTTGTATTCGTTTTTTTTTTTTGTTCTTTTATCTCCCCTCCCCCTGCCATGACTTGACATCAACATTTACATCAACATTCAAATGGAGTATCGAAAGAATTCGAATTGTATAAATTGACAGGTTATTTCTGTTTTATATTTTCTTCCATTCCTTCTTTGCCTTTTTGCACTCTATGGAACACAAACAATCACAAGACATGAGAAATGATGCGGATGTTCCATTTCTGTTGTCTTGTGTTTTTTTAGTCGTTAATATATTAAAAGGATCACAATTCGAAAATGAAAAATTTAACATAAATATGGAAAATATTAGTTGTTCGATAATTTAATGACGTCCCTTTTCAATAAATCAAATTCGCATATTTCTGTAGTAAATTTTTATAGATAGATTTATTTGATTATAATGCAAATTAGGAAGAGCCAAATGTAAATGGAAGATGGGTTTAAAAGAAAAACGTCAAATTAGAATTTAAGCCAAGAAAGATAACTCACTCATGTGTGACGAAAAATGAGGGTTTAATGGTAATTTGTATACCATCAATGACAGGGCGGTGTGTATATTTATCATTTCGTTTGCAACAACTCGAAATATTCACCCGGGACCTGAGTATACATATCCTTGATCAGAATAAAAATCTATCCAGAATGTTCTTCTGTCTGTTGAAATTTTGCACATACATTGGTATTTCTTCCAGGATGTTTTGTATTGAAATATGAAGTATAGACCCTATATAGCCATACCCCCAAATGTTCAGTATTTTGGGTAAATTTTGTACGTTTTACAACCTAATCTGTCTACAAAATATTATCTAAATTGGTCCACTGTTTCTTTTGAATTTTAGCCCCTAAAATTCGGTATTTCGGGTTTTGGGCAAGATAATTAGGCATCATTTTTTGGGTTTTCACGTGATATCAATATTTGTCAACTTTTGAGTGTAGAGCCCATGCATCGCTACACCTCACATTTCGATATTTTTGGGAGTTTGAAAGCATATTTCAAAAAATTGGCAGTAATTTTATATTTGGCATTCACAACGAATTTAAAATCTCCCTATCAACAATTACCTATATCGGCTCAAAGTTCCGGTTAGCCTGCGTACTGCCATTATTCGGTACATTGAGTGAGGGTTTTGTCAATGATGCTGTTAAACTTTAACAATCAATAGGGACGAAACACGATGAGAATGATAATATAACATATGATATACCCTACACAACTACCACGAAAAGCAAACTTTCGGCGGTTCTATATTCTTAGCCTGGGCAATATTTCGTGATATTTGCACCCATTTTAGCGATTATAGATCAACAACTCCACTTTCTAAGTCTTGCATATTTTCCAAAATAATTTGTATACCCTTCACCACTCTGTGGTACAGGGTATTATGTCTTTGTGCATATGTTTGTAACAGGCAAAAGGAAACGAGATAGACACATGGTTCCTTTTGAGAATATGCATAGAATCACTTTCTGAGTCGATTTATGCATGTCCGTCCGTCCGTCTGTTGATGTTAAATTGTAAACAAAATGAAATTTGGCACAAGTCACTTATTTGGCCCAAGGAAGAACCCTATTGAAATTGGGAAAAATCGGTTCAGATTTAGATGTAGCTCCCATATATATATTTAACCGATTTAATGTAAACGATCCCTATATATCTTTCGATTTGCATGAAATTTGGTACATCCTAATCATTTAGGTCTAGAATGATGTCTGTCAAGTTTCGAGAAAATTCCAGATTTAGATATAGCTCCCATATATAGTTTCGTCCGATTTCATGTAAATGGTGCAACAAAGTCCCTATATATCATTCGATTTGCACGAAATTTGGTACAGCCTAATCATTTAGGTCTAGAATGATGTGAGCCAAGTTTCGTGAAAATCGGTCCAGATTTAGATATAGCTCCCATATATAGTTCCGTCCGATTTCATGTAAATGGTGCACCAAACTCGCTATATATCTTTCGATTTGCACGATTTTTGGCATAACGTACTGAATTGAGTCTAGAATGATGTCTGCCAAGTTTCGTGAAAATCGATCCACATTTAGATATAGCTCCCATATATAGTTTCGTCCGATTTAAGGTAAATGGGGCACCAAAGTCCCTATATTTCTTTCGATTTGCACGAAATTTGGCATAATGTACTGAATTCAGCTTAGAGTGATGTTTGCCAAGTTTCGTGAAAATCGGTCAACATTTAGATATAGCTCCCATATATATTTTCGTCTGATTTAAAGTAAATGGTGCACCAAAGTCCCTATATATCTTTCGATTTGCACGAAATTTGGCATAACGTACTGAATTGAGCCTACAATGATGTCTGCCAAGTTTCGTGATAATCGGTCCGGATTTAGATATAGCTCCTATATATAGTTTCGCCCGATTTCATGAAAATGGTTCACCAATGTCCCTATATATCCTTCGATAACCTAACCTGTGACGAGTTTCATTGAAATCGGTTCATATTTGGATATAACTTCCATATATATTTTCGGCCGATTTTAAGTAAATTAGACATCAAACTCCTCATGTAAGTCAGATTGACATCAAATTTGCACAACGTACAAAATTGAGCATAGAATTACGTAGTTGCGTTTTCTAGAAGTACAGACATATCCCAACGGATGACCTATTGATATTTGTTTGAAGTCGATTGATCTAAGTCGATTCACATTTAGATAAATATCACATATTTTATTTCATCCAATTTCATGTTAATAGTCCTGTTTAATATGCCCATAGTGGTGAAGGGTATCATATAGTCGGCCCCGTCCGACTTTACTACTTTCCTTACTGGTTTTTGAAGTGAATTTTTACGCCATAAAATAAACCAGTGAGCGGAGCAGTATAGTCGGACGGGGCCGACCATACGATACCCTACACAACTACCACGGAGTTCTAACTTTCTAAGGAAGTTTATTTCGAGACATTTCGTGACATTTGCAGCCTCTTGCCCAATTAGAGGTCAACAGCACATCTTCCATGCACTCACATTTTTTTTTCGAATATTACTAATATATAGTACAGCCCTTCTTATTGGTGATAATCGGTTTATAACTGTGGCCTATAGATCGATTCGAAAAATTTGCAAAAAAAATAAAGTTTTCGGTCCACTTCATCCCAAAATTATTATCTGATCATCACCGAAAATTATATGCGCTGTCCTTGACCATAACTGGGACCCCATGGAAAACTTCAAATCGGTCAGCATTATGTTTCCGCCCTCTCGTGTGGTAATGGGTTACTAAATAATATCTGAATACCTAAGCACCTGTAAATACTTACGTGTAACTTCCACATCCGAGTACATACGACAATATTATTGTTATTAATTTGAAGGTCAATCACTCTTCTCTGATATACTATCAACTTCTCGGGTCTATGTCCTTCAGCGGCAAATATATACGTTATATAATACAAATTTTGTAATTTTTCACACAAAAGTCAGGGTCCATTTGACCCGCTAAATATTGACCAATCTTTATCAAAACAGGCATGCTTTTTCTTTAGCCCGATCCGCGATGTTCGGCCATAATTACGGTCTCTGGAGCGTCCAGAAAAACGGACTAAAATTAAGTATATTAACCGGTCGATTGGTCCATAACTGTGGCCTGTATCGTGTTTACAAATTATAATGGACAGACATGTCTGTATACTTAAAGGTGGGTCTAGGACCAATATTACGTTACAAACTCTTGGGGCTTCAGGAGCAAGTATATACGCGCCAGAATAACAATTTTTCACACAAAAGTCTGGGTCCATTTGATCCGCTAAATATTGACCGATCTTTATCAAAACAGGCAAGCTTATTCTTTGGCCCCCATGTAAAATTTCACGATGTTCGGACCACACCTGCGGCCTCTGGAGCGACCAGAAAATCAGATAAAAAAATCAGATAAATATTAACCGATCTTTACCAAAAACAATAGGGGTCTTCATTGGCCACAACCCATCCTACATGCAAAATTTCGTGAAGATTGGTCCATAACTGTGGCGTGTATCGTGTTTACAAATTATAATGGATGGACGGACGGACACACATGTCTAGATCGACTCAGCTTGTCGCCGTTTTGCGGCGTTACAAACTTTTGGGGCTGCACAAAGCTATAATATATATATATATATATATATATACTTATATAAGTCCAGATTTATGTATGCAAAGTTTTGTTGAAATCGGTTCAGAGTTAGATAAAGCTACCAATGTTTGTCCTATTGAGACCAAATTTAGCACAGCGTCTGAGACTTCTGCAGGTTGACTTTCGTGAAGTTTTGGTGAAAAAGGTTCAGATTAGGGACGTACGCAGCGGGCCCAAAACGTATAGAACATTTTGCGGACAAACAAGTTTCAGATATATTGAAAGAACGAACGTATACTGTTAAAGTGGCCATTGAGACAATTTTATTGTGTGAAAGGCAAGACATTGCCATGAGAGGAACTAAATCCTCCTGAATACTGTAGTTAATCGTAAACATAGAAAAAGTTTGGAGAGTACACCCATAAATGCATTATTCCTGGGTTGTAGAATATAGAACGAGGTTGAAGTCTAGGTTGAATAAGTGAAAAATGTTGTATTCATTTATGTTTTAGCGGATGAAACCATATATGTATATGATTATTGACAAGGTATCTTATAATGTCTACGAATGGTTTCTTTGCTACGTGGAATTAGAAGGATTAAGAGGAAAACATTTTACGACCGCCATAATAAACACAGTAATCAGTTTGGTTTTGGATCCAACATTTTCTAACATGTCAGGCAATTATGATGGAGTGCAGATCATTATTAAATCAAAATTCACTTCTGCGGTAAACGTTCATTGTGCAGAATGATGGGTGCTAATTTTCGAGAATTCGGTTCAGATTTTGATATAGCTCCCATATATATTAACCCCAAATTAGCACCCCGATATATGAATCAATATCGAATTTATACTGTCTACCGATACCAAACATATCAGGAGTAAAATGATGCTATGTTTTCCCAAAATCACATATCAAAGCTCTCCACTTCATTTAAAATGGATTATATTCTCCATTTGATTAATAAGTATCCTATAATATTTAATACTTTTATATGACCAGTCCTTCAGTTTTAAAGATTTGTTCAAATGTTTTAGGATAGCCGTTTTTACTATTTCATTCATTTCACATTGACCATGACAGTCATTGAAAGCCCATTCCAATTTCAAATTTCTTTTATTTTATGAATGGCAAATCGTTGTCAGACAAAGTCATTTTAAATTTGTGTCTTAAAGCGTTGAGTCTATTTTTTTAAAAGAAAGTGTTTTCCATAACAACATTAAAACCCGTTGTCTGCTATTCTCAAGGCCATTCATTGCTCAAAGTCATTTAAATAAATGTTTTTCAAACCATTGCAACTGCTTTTATATCATTTATGTTATTTCTCTTTGCCATTTATTCGTTCGAATAAATAAATCGAACATTAATCTTTAAAATAAACCACTAATGCCAATGATAGCTTGCTTCAGTAGCTTTGGTTTTCGGTTCTGTTATCGATTTCTAAAGTGTATGCTTCCTCTTCTTTATTTGCAAAAATGTATTTTCTAAATTGCCTATTGATTACAAATACTCCCTAAATAATTTGACTATTTATCAGTTTTCTGGTCTACAACAGAGATTTTGTTTTTTTCCAGAGGGTTGGGGATTTCGTTCGTATGCCACAGTGCATGTATGAATGCTCTTTGTATCCAGCTTTTGCCTTTGTTCGTTCAGTGGCACAGAAATAGCTATGGCGTTTTAATATTTCAACTTCATTTGCGATTTAAATCTTTTTCAATAGAATCATTTACAATGTGGCCACAAAAATTCTCTGGCTTTGGCACTGCCACTTATCGTCCCCAGACACATTCAAAATATACAAAGAGGACCTTTCAGAAAAATAAAGTGAAATATACTGGCTGGCAACGAGTGAACAATGCTATAGAATGTTCGCACAGACATAGGGAAGAGAGTTATTTTTTTTTAAATTTTGTGCTAAAATAACCATACAAAGTTGATTGTAGAGTCATACGTACTGGAGTGAATGGAAGGTTAGGTTTTCGTTTGAATAGATGGAAGGGTTCATGGGAATTATTGGTTAAAATTTATAAAAAGTACTGTAGAGAGAAATTTAATCTTCTTTAAATGTTGTTTTCTTCTTTAAGATTCAGATATTAAACACGCAGTAAGAAGACGGAAATTTCCTGACAATACATATAATAGTTAATGAGAATTAAAGACAAAAAGTCAAAACTTTGCCAAAATTACACATCTCTTTAGTGGTGTTGGTATAGGGAACACACATTGGAAGCTATAAAAATAATCGAATGAAGACAAACGAGTCAAAAAAAGCCTTACAGTTTCATTCGATCCCCTTTTATACCCTCTACCATAAGAGGGATTGTATAGTGTACATCGAAAAATTCAACTTTGAACCCATATTGTAAAATATTCCTTATTAACATAAAATTTAATGAAAGAAAGTACAAAATTCGGACACTTTAAGGTCTTTATTGTAAACCACATTTACGCAAATGCCGTCTTAAACCCAGTTCCAATATATTAAAACGAAGTTAAAGGTTGAAACAAATGTAATATTGCATCCTACCTGGTTACACTGATTTATTATCAACCTGCAAGGAATAGTCAAAGTTGGACGGGGCCGACTATTTGATACCCTGCACCACGTTGGTTGGGTACATACCAGAGATGCTTATATGAACAATATTCTGCAGATACGAGTAGAACAGACATACCATCTTTGGAGGACCAATGAAAAAGCATTTGAATGAAGTCGTGCAAAATAATACGTATGAGCAATATGTAAACCTGGACCTAAGTGAGCCACCGTGACATACGCGAATTTTTATGCTGCAGCACAGTCAGCTATCTACAATTTTATCTCATTAGGAGAATTCTCTGCAATATTTCACATAAAGCGAACCAACATAGGCTTCTCGGTGCGTCATTTGGTAAATCTGAACCAATTTCAACGAAACTTTACATACGTCATTCTAGACATTTTCATAAAATCGGTCGAAAATATATATATAGCAGCTATATCTAAATCGGAATCGATTTCAACAAAACTTTACAGACATCAAGCTGGACCTAATTCTGTACGTTGTGCAAAATGTTGTCCCAATCGAACAGATATTGGGACTTAATTTAATACGCTGTGAAAATGTTATCTCAATCGGACAAACAGTGGGAGTTTGGCACACTATATACATAAAATCGGACAAAACTATATATGTCCGATTTTATTATTACTATTACTACATCTGAACCGATTTCAACAAAACTTTTCAGATATAAAAGTGGACATAATTCTGTACGCTTTGCGAATTTGGTCTCAGTCGGACAAATATATGGGAGCTATATCTAAATCTGAACCGTTTTTCCCCAATTTCAATAGGGCTCTTCTGTGAGCCAAATAAGAGACTTGTTCGAAGTTTCATCCAAATTGTATTATAAATACGACCTGTTCTATGCCCACAAGAACACAGGGACAGACAGATGGACATGAATAAATCAACTCAGAGAGTGATTCTATGCATATTTTCAAAAGGAACCATGTGTCTATCTCGTTTCCTTTTACCTGTTACTAACATATGCACAAATGCAAAATACCCTGTAGCATTGTAAGGTGAAGGGTATACACATTCATTTATCCGATAAATAATCGAACGTTGTTACGTATATGTGTTATCACAAGAATAGCAATTAAACACACCGACACCATTTCCATTGCAACTAATCGCAAAATTTGTGTATTAATCGTCATATGACAGATGGTAGACTACAGCTGATCTAAACATGTTGAAATCACGATCAGCCACGATTTCTTATAGTCCCAACATAATGGTACAACTAAATTTTCAGTAATTTGAAACCCTTAATCACATTTTCTGCCTAAGAGGGCATCATTTTGGTTTTCCGGGCTCCTTGTAAGTAAAAACATATCGACGCCTTCGAACCATAGTATGCTAAGTCTGAAAAGTTAGTTTTTCAGTAGAAGCTCTCAAAGTATGGAAGTTTCATATATCTTACGGGCCATGCTAAGTACATTTTTGCTTATAATTGTGGTTTGGATTGGCCGATGATTAACAAAATTTCAGAGAATATAAATTAAGGACCGTAGTATCTAAAAACGTAAAGAACTTTAAAACATGCTAAGTCGATTAGCATACTATGGTTCGGAGGCGTCGATTTTTGCAAAACATTTGTAATTGTTGTCTTATCTACGATTTGACAATTCATTTTATTAGAGGAATAAATGCCAAAAATTCGACCCGATTAATATTCACATAATTTTTACTGTCTGTTGAAATCACGAAAGAACACTATGGGCCAGAGATTCCATCTATTGACCATAATTAGACCTGGGTTTATGAAATAAATAAATGTCACATATAAGGGCTTCGTGGACGCTGCTTACGATTTTGCAAGAAAAACGTAAAAATTTAATTGGGTTGATCGAAAACGGCGGTATTTTTTTTATACCCTACACAACTATGTTGTCAGGGTATTATAGCTTTGTGCAGCCCCATAAGTTTGTAACGCCGCGAAATATTGGTCCTAGACCCACCTTTAAGACATGTGTGTCCGTCCGTCCGTCTGTCCATTATGATTTGTAAACACGATACAGGCCACAGTTATGGACCAATCTTCACGAAATTTTGCATGTATGATGGGTTGTGGCCAATGAAGACCCCTATTGTTTTTGGTAAAGATCGGTTAATATTTAGGGGATGAAATGGACCAAACACTTTATTTATGTCTGATTTTCTGGTCACTCCAGAGGCTGCAATTATGGCCCAAACATCACGAATTTTTATATTTAGCGGGTCAAATGGACCCTGACTTTTGTGTGAATAATTACAAAATTTGTACTCAATGGCGTATATATTTACTTCTGAATGACATAGATCCGAGTAGTTGCTAGTATATCCAAGAGGAGTGGTTAGCCTTTAAATTGATAACAATTATATTGTCGTATGTACCCCGATGTGCGAGTTACATCCTTAAATATTTACAGGTGGTTACGTGTTCAGATATAATTTAGTAACCCATTACCACATTGGAGGGCGGAAATATAGCGCTGATCGCTTTGACGTTATCCATGAGGTTCCAGTTATGGTCAAAAACAACTTCCATAATTTTCGGAGATGTTCAGATAATAATCTTGGGATGAAGTGGACCAAAATCTTATTTTATTTTTTCGGGTAGCCCTCATATAATGGTACCACCCTTTATATTGCATTTTGGTGGTTTTGAGTCCGTTCTTCATCCGAATTGGCTCTAATGTTATTTGCAAAGTTCCCATGGAGTGTTAAATCTTTCCAAAATTTATAAATATCTGTACCAACTCATTTTCCCCCTCCCTTTCCCATTAAGAAAATTGTGTTCGTATTCATTGCCCTACCAGATGTATTTATATACAATTATATTTAATTAAATTATATATGTTTATCAAATTGCTACAATCGAAATGATCACACAAACATATGTAGACAAAAACACTTCATACAACTGTTATCAATGGAATACATTTTAGTAGTGTCAACAATTAAAACGAACTTATCACGCCTTATCAATTTTATTTACTTGATGTTGTTGCTGCAGTTATTGTTGTTCACTATATCAAGAGCACTGACATGCAATCAACAACCCAACCGATAATTCCAGCATTTAATCCAAACTTTTTTGTTTTGTGGGCATTACTAGTGTATTTTTGGCAGCTGTGATGCAGGCCCGCCACACATGATAATTGTGTGTATCAGTTTTAGTCGAAAAGCTCTCACGCCAACAACATGCTCTGGCGACAATTCAAAGCAAATTTCAATTATACAAATCGCAGGGCCTCAACAAAATTGCTTTTGTACAGCAATTGTTTCGCAAATACCCTAAACCGTTTATTGGGCACACAACTGATAAACGATGGCCGGGTGTTGGTCGTTGAGGACGGCAGCGCAAAAACGACCCAGTCACCGCGCTCCATGAAATTTCCAATAGTGTGGCTTCGGGACAATTGCCAGTGCAGTGAATGTTTTCACGGCACGACCCAAAGTCGTAAAACCAATTGGGAGCCTTGCAACAACATTGCAGCACGTGCAGCCAAAGTAGTTGCCAATGGTGAAAAGAATGCAATAATCATAGATTGGCAAGATGCCCATAAATCCGTATACGATTTGCAATGGCTGCGAAAGCGCGACTTTTCTCCGGAACAGCGTAGCGCATATATTGAAGGTGTCTATAAGCCAAAGGAAATCGTTTGGGGCAAACAGGAATTTGCCGATGTATTGAAAATTTACGATTTTCATAAGATTATTGCGGATGATACAGGTAAGGTCAAAACGGGCGAACAAAAAAGCGACTAAAAGTGTTGGGTGTTGTCAATGACAGTTGCATATGCATTGGTGTGTGTGTGTGTGAGGTGGAAACAAAGTACCATTACTGATTGTTGGTTAAGGTTTATATTTCGGAATTGTGCAAGTTGTGCATGAAAGTACATACAGCTCAACATGGGAATAATCCCCTTAATCCATGTTTATGGCCGAATAACCGAAACAAAACGGACGATGTAAATGCAGAGTGAAATGCAATTAAATACATAATCGTTTAGCAATAATTTAAGTATAGTTTTAAACAAAACAAACATCGTTTTATTTTTTGGTGTTGAAATGTTCAATTTAAAATATAGGGTGGATGTTCAATATTATACCTATATAATATTCAGGATGCTACAAATAGATGGATATGTAGGTGTTGAGGTTCCATCGATTAATGTTATCGATAAGTCCATTTATTGGTACCTCAACGATTACTTATCAACATCAGAGAATACCAATTGCTAAGGAATAAGAAGCAGAAAGCTTTAATAATTTGCCGTAAATATACTGAGATTTTTTTAAGAAATAGAACATTAATTCAGACGTCTTTTAAAATTAAGCAAGTGTTTTATTTTACTCAACCACCACCAGTTCCTAATTAACAACACGTAAGTATCACCTGCATACTTGTTGTGTTGTCTAATATTATTTTATTGTTGTTCGTCTTTGTGCAACAAATACTTTCGGCTTTAAAGCTACTCTGTATATTTAGAACCCCAACAAGTCCATACGCCTTTATACCGATCGTCATATCTCGACTAGCTGAGTCGATCTAGACATGTGTGTCCGTCCGTCTGTCCATTATAATTTGTAAACACGATAAAGGCCACAGTTATGAACAAATCGTTAGGAAATTTTGGACGTAAAATGAGTGCTGGCCAAAGAATACTGCAATAGTTTTTTGGTCGCTCTAGAGGCCATTATTATGTCCCGAACATCACGAAATTTTGCATGGAGAAGAAGATCAGCTCAAACAATAAGCGTGTCCGTTTTGATAAAAATCGGTTAATATTTATGGCTGATGCCTACTAAATTTTGCATGAGGTTCCAATTATAGTCAAAACGACGGCCATAATTTTCAATGATGATTATATGATATTTCGAGGATGAATTGGACCAAAAACTTTATTATTTCTATTTTTCTAGTTTCTTTCGACGTCACAAGTATCACCGGACCATCACAAAACTTTTTTGTGTAAAATAACAAAATTTTAATCTTATGGAGTAAATTTTTTTCTCCGTAAACAATTTTTCGGAAAAAACACCGCAACGGAGCTGTTGACTAATTGGCCAAGAGAATGCGAATATTGCGGAATGTAGGGTATCCCACGGTAGAATTCTCAACACTGTGGTACAGCGTATTATTTACGTATTTGTACATTTGTTTTTAACAGGCAAAAGGAATCGAGATAAACCCATGGTTCCTTTTGCGCAGAGTACTGAATTAGGTCTAGGTTGATCTATAACAAGTTTTGTTGAAATCAGTTCAGATTCAGATATAGCTCCCATATATATTTTCGACCGATTTTGCACCATACTGCCAATATTGGTTCTATTGAGATACAATTTGGAACAGAGTACTGAAGTAGGTCAAGATTGATATATGCCAAATTCTTTTTGAAATAAGTTCAGATTTCGATATAGCTCCCATAGAGTAAATTATAGCCACCAAAGTGTAAACTATAGGCCGATTGGCAAAAAACTTTGCACAGCGTACTGAATTAAGCCCAGATTAAATATGCGAGGTTTTGTTGGAATTGGTTCAGATTTAGATATAGCTCCCATATATAGTTTCGTTCGATTTTAGGTAAATAGAGCACCATTGTGCCAATATTTGTCCGATAAAGACGAAATTTTGCACAACTCACTGAATTAGGTCCGGATTTATGTAAGCAAAGTTTTGTTGGAATCGCTTCAGATTTATATATAGCTCTCATATATAGCTTCGTCCGATCTTAATTATATGGAGCACTATATTGCCAATATTTGTCCGATAAAGACAAAATTTCGTACAACTTACTGAATTAGGTCCGGATTGATGTATGCAAAGTTTTGTTGGAATCGGTTCAGATTTAGATATATATAACATATCTTCAGTAGTGTTGGCGGTTTATTTGGGATACCATTTGTATTTTGTTTTTGCAAAATAGTCAGACTGAATCCCAGTTTGTTGTTTTTATAAAAAAAGTATCCCATATACAGTTTGGTCCGATTTGAAGTAAATGGAGCAGCATACAGTCAATGTTTTCCGATTGAGACAAAATTGTGCATACCGTATTGAATCCGTGAAGACTTTTTTGGAAATATGTTCAGATTTAGATATATTCCTATATATATTTTCGTCCGAATTGATGTAAATAGCGCACCGAGGAGTGTATGTTTGTTTTGTATTCACGAAATTTAGCAGCGGTATGTAATTTAATCTAGAATGCTTTGGTTAGGTTTTAAATCGCTTCAGATTTAAATATAGTTCACGTATATACTTTAGTCCCATGGTGCACCATAGATCCTGTTCTATTTGCACGATATTTTGTTGTTGAAATCGGTTCAGATGTAAATATAGCTCCCTCATATATTTTTGTTCCATGTCTGTTCGCTTTGCTTGAAATATTGCATAGCGTATTGGATTGAAAACGTTTCATGTTTAAATACAACTTCCACATATATCTTCATCCAATACCATTATGGTTATACACAAGGGGAATACTATGATTTTCTGTAATCTATATACCGATTAAATCCAACTTAACAAGTCTTTTCTATACTTATTTTGTTTATATCATGTTGGTCATTGTTGGTAAAGTCTTCAACATTAACACCGATTTCAATCAAATCATTGAACAATCGATCAAACATTTCACTTCAATCGGACAGACTAAGGGAATGGGCTTTATTAAATCATTTATACAACAAAATTATATATGAGAGCTTTTCGTAAATCTGGACCGTCAGTCCAAAATTTATATGTTATTACCAAATCTACTTAATGTTGTGTGTCATAAATTAAAGTTATGAATATATGCCTTTCAACTATGTATTTCTTTTACATTCTAGAACTTTATAAATGGCTTCATTCGTTGGCTGTCTACGGTGTTAATATTGTAAAAAATGCTCCACATGATACAACGGTTGTTCAACAACTGGGAAATCGCATTGGGCTCATTAAAAAAACTGCATATGGGTATGTATGTAGATCAATATTTATTTTAATTTACAATAATAATTTACGACATAATATTCCTTCAGAGAACAATTTGAAATAAAATCGAAAGAAAATCCCACCAATTATGCTTATCTGATGGTACCTCTGCCGCTGCATGTCGATGTGCCCTATTATGAAAATATTGCTGGGATACACATTTTACATTGCCTTGTCCAGTCGGCTAAGGGTGGAGAAAATACCCTAACCGATGGATTTTATGTTGCCGATCAATTAAGACAACATTATCCTAAATATTATGAGGCGCTGCGTACTACACCTGTTGATTGGCATGATATTGGCAAGGAAGAAGATCTAGAATTTCATAATATTTGGAGAGAACCAGTTATTAAGTAAGTAGGTGAAGAATTAAATTCCATGTTTTAATGGAAAAATTAACGAATTATATTTTTTTTACATTAGCTTGGACGTTGATGGTCGTTTTCATCGTATTAATTTCAATACTATCAAACGAGATAGCCATTTCACGGTACCACTGGAAGCTGTTGATCTATGGTATGAGGCCTATAATAAATTTATAGAAATTGCCACTGAAACTGCTGTACAATTCAAAACATCTCCGGGTGAGGTGTTTGTTTTCAACAATAGACGCATGTTGCATGGCCGAACGGCTTTTGAGGATACCGCTGATAATAAACGCCATCTCATCGGAGCCTATGTTGATTGGGATTATATTTATTCGAAAATGCGTGTTTTACAAAGAAAATTGGGTATTAATCAGGAATAAAGTTTTTTTCGAGAAATAAAACAACAACATCAAAAAATGTAAATAATGTACTATTATTTTATTTGATATGACTATTAGAAATAAACTTTGTTTAGTAATGTTTTGTAATCGGAACAATCATTCTTTAATGGTTTCTAGTATTATTTTACATATGTTAAAACTTAATGTAAAGTTACCTATTACTGCAATATGTTAAGTTCGGCCCGACTGAACACCATGAGGATGAAAATCTAAAATTTATGGAGACTCGTAGAAGAAAACTCATGTTATGATAGGACCTTGAATATACCGAAAAATACATGAGGCAAAGTTGAATAAAATTCTAAAAATATCTTACAGTGGGGCTAGTGTTATATGGGGCTATACTAAAAAGAGAATCAATATTCATATGTTGTATAGTGAGATTTGACAGTAATTCGTTTGAAATATGTGGCCAATATTCTCTTAGGTCAATATTAATAATTTTTAGTGCAGATATATGGTGATACCTTAAGAGTGTAAAAAATTCCCATATTATGGCGTACCATATTATGGGGCTACCCCATATATTTATATTTCGTTTTCTGAAAATCTTTCTTGTATAATTTCATATTTAATCATTTAGCCATATAAGGCCTACATGATATTAGACTTCTTTTTATACCCACACGAATGCTCACTACACGAATGCTCACGGGCGAGAATACTAATGTTTTCAATTTATAGAAAATGACAAAGTTACAATGAATGCACAAGCATTTTCATTCTCTCGCGAATGTTCGCATTGTACGAAAAATTCACGAACGATAAAATTTCGCTGCAAGCGTCGTCGATTCATTCTTTCGCGAGCTGAAGAACATTCTTTTGAGAAACTCAAAAAACAAATGTTCGCGAATGCTCTCGAGCACTGTTAAAAACAACAAACAAAAATATCATAAAAAAGTAAACACACAAACTACTAAAGAATGTCTGTGTGTAGCAGAAAGTGTGTGGAATAACAAAACACATGTCCAACAACTATTGAGTTCACGAACGTTTGTTGTTATTGTTGTTGCCGTTTTGAGCATTCGCGAGAATTCGGGAATGTTTGTTTTCATTCGTGAGAAAATGTCAGAAAGAATTTCAACCACCAAACGAAACGAACGAACGTTGTTGTGTGCTCTCACTCAATTGTTATGTGTGTGCGAACATTCTTTGGCGAATGCTCGTTTGGTATAGAATTTATCGCCATAAATTCATTCGTAAAATGAGCACAAATCAAAAAGCATGTATTCTGAATCATTCGCGAGCGAATTTTTGCGTACCCTAGTATTATGTCTTCATGCATATGTTTGTAACAGACAAAAGGAATTGAGATAGACCCATGGTTCCTTTTGAGAATATGCATAGAATCACTTTCTCAGTCGATTTATGCATGCCCGTCTTTCTGTCCGTCCGTCCGTCCATGTATTTTTGTGAACAAAGTACAGGTCGCATTTATGATCCGATTTGGATGAAATTTGACACAGTTCACTGATTTGGCCCAACAACAAACCCTACTGAAATAGAAGAAAATCGATTCAGATTTAGATATAGCTTCCATATATAGGTTTGTCCGATTTTAGTAAATGTTGCACCAAAGCCCCAATACTTATCCGATCGGGACAAAATTTTGCACAGCGCACTGAATAAGGTCCAGACTGATGTCTGCTAGGTTTTGTTAGATTATGCGAAGTATTGTTAAAATTGTTTCTAATTTACATATAGCTTCCATATATAGTTTCGTCTGATTTGTTGTGAATGATGAACCAAACTCCCAATATTTGCCAATTGGGTCAAAATTTTGAACAGCACACAGAATTATGTCCAGACTGATGTCTACGAAGTTTTGTTCAAATTGGTTCAGATTTAGATATAGCTCCGATATATAGTTTCTTCTCAGTAATAACAAAAACGAATGGTGCAACGGTTGCTCAATTAGCTCCATGTGTTTATATACAGCTCACGTAAATAATTTTACTCGATTTCATACAAATGGTAAACCAAAGTATCCAAGTCTGCCGTTTGGCATGCAATTTTTCATTGATTTCAGAATGGTATGTGTATGGGTTTTTTCAATTGGTTAAAATATCTATCTAGATAGCACATTTAATTTCGCCCGATTCTATGTTAATGGTCCTCCAAAGATTCTATGTCTGTTCTATCTACAGGATATTGCAGATATATTAACATCTCTTGTATTTACCCAAAGTGAAGAGGGTATACAATTATAACCGCCAATATGTCCCAGAGGATTTTATAATCCACAACGCACAAGAAATATTAAATTTCATCAAATTTTAAAGCGAACTTTTGAACTAAAGATATAAAGGGGCTATACTATTACTGAATTGAATTTTTGTAATTCCATAAAACGTGATATTAAACTTATTTTTGAATTTGTAATTCCATAAAATAGATAATTCCTCATTCCTAAGAGCCCTATGTTGAAATTGTTATAATGTTTGAAACACAACGAAACAGTTAAACAATTATTTGTTTAAAATATGCCAATATCGCAATGAGTGTATCAATCTGTTGCTAAAATATCCGATTCTGACCTTGGGCTCTTTTTAATTTTGTTGACGAAATGTTAATGTTTAGTGGTCGCAATCCAATGGCCTTCATTAACTATTCAAAGTAAATATAATAACATTTTGTTTGTTTTCCCCGTAAACCATTTTATGTAAACACGACTTTGTTTTTGGTTTATAAGGTAAGACGTGTAAACAGACCTAAGACAATTATTTGTTAACTAAACAAATAAGCCTACATACACATACATGGTTTTAATAAAACATATCCCAAATGCAAACAAAACGAAATTACATGTTTGTATGAAGTAAGCATACCACATGCCATACTGTAAACATAATTTGGTACGCTACGTAAAGGGTGTTGGAGCACGAATTACATCAAATCGGACGAAAGTATTTATGGAAACTATAATTAAATCTGAACCGATTTCGCCATTCCAGCCTCAATTTGTATTGTTTTAAAAATTTTCGTTTCAATATACTGATACCCTCCACCATAAGTATACTGACAGATACTTGAAATTACAATATATGGAACATACAGAAAAGTGAACTTATACCGATAATTCTACAAACCGGTTTATGTTAACCATTGTGTACAAAAAAAAAAATCAGAAATGTTTAACGAAAACCCCAAAGCGTGGACTGATACTAATAACGCATGGTAGAACATAGAATCTTCAAACTACTGCAATTTAGATTACATAGTGTAGGAATTACCGAATATTTAGGGTTATATTTATATGAAGACTATGCCTAATTATACCCTACACAACTATGTTGTCGGGGTATTATAGCTTTGTGCAGCCCCAAAAGTTTGTAACGCCTTTAAGTATACCGATCGTCATATCTCGACTAGCTGAGTCGATCTAGTCCATTATAATTTGTAAACACGCTACAGGCCACAGTTATGGACCAATCTTCACGAAATTTTGCATGTAGGTTGGATTCTGGCCAATGAAGACCCCAATTGTTTTTGGGAAAGATCGGTTAATATTTAGGGGATGAAATGGACCAAATACTAAATTTTTATCCGTTTTTCTGGTCGCTCCAGAGACCGCAATAATGGCCCCAACATCGTGAAATTTTGCATGGAGAAGGGGATCGGGCCAAAGAATAAGCATGCCTATCCTGATAAAGATCGATCAATATTTAGCGGGTCAAATGGACCCTGACTTTTGTGTGAAAAATGACAAAATTTGTATTCTATAGCGTATAGATTTATCCCTGAAGGACATAGACCCGAGAAGTTGATATTAAATCCAAGACGAGAGGTTGACCTTTAAATTAATGCCAATTATATTGTTTTATGTGCTCGGATGTGTGAGTTAAACCTAAATATTTACAGGTATATCCGTGTTCGTATATTATTTAGTAAACCATTATCACTCTAGATATCGGAACGATAGCGCTGATCGCTTTGAAATGTTCCATGAGGTTCCAGTTATGGTCAAGGACAACGCCTATAATTTTCGGTGATGATCAGATAATAATTTTGGAATGAAGTTGACCGAAAACTTAATTTTTTGTGTTATTTTCGAGTCTATCTGTAGACCACAAATGAAAGCCGAACATCACAACACAACCCACGGGGAAGGGAATCTGGACAGTAGCTGTACTCAATACTCGTAATATTCGGAAAATATGTCATTGTGGGGAAGAGGTGCTGTTTACCTCTAATCGGGCAAGAGGATGCAAATATCACGAAATATTGCCCAGGCTCGGAAGAAACATCCGCAGAAGTTTTGAGTTCCGTGGTAGTTGTGTAGGGTATCGTATGGTCGGCCCCGTCCGACTATATTGCTCCGCTCACTGGTTAATGACCGACATATGTCAATTTCGAACCCAATATTTTTGTTTTGTGTCTCATTATACCCTACACAACTATGTTGTCAGGGTATTATAGCTTTGTGCAGCCCCAAAAGTTTGTAACGCCGCGAAATATTGGTCCTAGACAGCCCCAAAAGTTTGTAACGCCGCGAAATATTGGTCCTAGACCCACCTTTAAGTATACCGATCGTCATATCTCGACTAGCTGAGTTGATCTAGATATGTGTGTCCGTCCGTCCGTCTGTCCATTATAATTTGTAAACACGATACAGGCCACAGTTATGGACCAATCTTCACGAAATTTTGCATGTAGGATGGGTTCTGGCCAATGAAGACCCCTATTGTTTTTGGAAAAGATCGGTTAATATTTAGGGGATGAAATGGACCAAAAACTAAATTTTTGTCTGATTTTCTGGTCGCTCCAGACGCCACAATTATGACCCAAACACCGCGAATTTTTGCATGGAGAAGGGGATCGGGTCAAAGAATAAGCATGCCTGTTTTGATAAAGATCGGTCAATATTTAGCGGGTCAAATGGACCCTAACTTTTGTGTGAAAAATTACAAAATTTGTATTATATAGCGTATATATTTACGACTGAAGGACATAGATCCGAGAAGTTGATAGTATATCCAAGAGGAGTGGTTGACCTTTAAATTGATACCAATTATGTTGTCGTAGGTACACGGATGCGGGAGTTACACTTAAATATTTACAGGTACTTACGTATTCATATATTATTTAGTAACCTATTACCACACTGGAGGGCGGAAATATAGCGCTGATCGCTTTGAAATGTTCCATGAGGTTCCAGTTATGGTCAAGGACAACGCCTAAAATGTTAGGTGATGATCAGATAATAACTTTTCGGATGAAGTGGACCGAAATTTTAATTATTTGTACTTTTCGAGTCGAAAGCCGAACATCACAACACAACCCACGGCGAAGGGAATCTGGACAAGTAATTAGAGGGGCTGTACTGATTATTAGTAACATTTGCTGACCTCTAGCCAGTCAAAAGTGTGCAAAGATCGCGAAATATTGCCAAATCTCAGAATATAGAACCACAAAAAGTTAGATTTTCATGGAAGTTGTGTAGGGTATCGTATGGTCGGCCCCGTCCGACTATACTGCTCCGCTCACTGGTTTTTTCCTTCTGGAGGTATAACTATATGCCTAAATGCTGCCGATATATTTCATTATCGTCAGGTTCGAGTTTTTTTTATCACGATTTCCTTAGAAAGCGGAAATATTACAACCGATGTCTAAATCATCTTCCATAATTTGTTGGGTAAAACAGACTATTTCGAGTAACGACTACCCAATATTATGGTAGAATACGCCGATATGGGGAACTAATCAGGCAACTATTTTAATATACGAAGGGGGTTATATGGGAACAACCCCTAAAAGGGGGCGAATTCTATTGAAAAACTCGCTCAAGAACCATAAAATGCCCAACATTGAGAGTGTCTTAAATGGGGGCCATCCGAAAAATTGGACCTACATTTATAATTTATAGTGGAGAAATTTAGTACACAATATAGTGGGGAGATTTGCTATCCAATAAGAACTCAAAGTACCAAATTTCAACGAATTCAGTTGAAAAGAACCTCAATATACCGTAAATTGAGGGGGCACTATTATATGGGAGCTATGCCTAAACGTGGACCGATATAGCCCATCATCGAACTTGACTTGCCTGCAGACAAAAGGTAAGTCAAATTAAATTGTGGCGATCTATCTCAATTAGTTTAGACACTTGAGTGATTACGAACATGCTTAAATCGTCATGGAATTTTACGCTGATCAAAAATAAATATACTTTATAAGGTCGGAAATGATTATTTTGATTCGTTACAAGCGGACAAATAAAACCAGTAAGGAAAGTAGTAAATTCGGGCTGGGCCGACTATATGATACCCTTCACCACATTGGGTATATTCTACATATGTATACCAACAGGCGACGCGTTTTTGTTATAAATCTATATCTGAACCGATTTCAGGGAAAATTGCCAGACACTAATTTATATTACTTCAGTACGTTGTGTCATTCGGCCTTGCTATGGACCTTTTCACGCAGCTTAGCAACATCATTTTAGACTTAATTCAGTACTTCAGTAGTGTTGGCGGTTTATTTGGGATACCATTTGTATTTTGTTTTTATAAAAAAAAACTATTTATTAGTGGGGAATGTATGGCATTGATTGCCGAGGGGAAAGGCAGGGAAGACTATAGTTTCGGATCACGCCACTGATCCTCATCAGTTCCCTTAGCTTTTTGTTGGGATATTCTCCCCAGAAGCTATTGCTTCTCGAAATGAATTTTTTTCACAGTAAATGTTTGTTTGAAACAGCGAATTTTTTCATTTTGCACTACGCTGTGCCAAATTTCGTGCAAATCGAAAGATATATAGGGGCTTTGGTACACAATTTACCTTAAATCGGACGAAGATATATATGGGAGCTATATCTAAATCTGAACCGATTTTCTCGAAACTTTGCCACAACATTCTAGACTTAATTCAGTGCGCTATGCCAAAATTCGTGCAAATGAAAAGATTTCCAGGGACTTTGGGGTACCAATTACCTACAATCGGGCGAAAATATATATGGGAGCTATATCTAAATCTGAACCGATTTTCATGAAACTTAGCACAAATTATTATAGACCCAAATGCCAGTACGCTATGCCCAATTTCGTGCAAATCGAAAGATATATAGGGTCTTTGGTACACCAATTACCTTAAATCGGATGAAAATATATATGGGAGCTATATCTAAATCTGAACCGATTGTCACGAAACTTTGCACACATCATTCTAGACTTAATTCAATACGCTATACCAAAAGATTTCCAGGGACTTTTAGTGGGCTATTTACCTAAAATCGGTTGAAGCTATATATGGGAGCTAAATCTAAATTTGTACCGATCGCCACGAAACTTTGCACACATCATTCTAAACTTAATTTAGTACGCTATGCAAATTTCGTGCAAGTCGAAAGATATATAGGGACTTTTGTACACAATTTGCCTTAAATCGGAAGAAGATATTTTTGGGAGCTATATCTAAATCTAAACCGATTTTCACGAAACTTGGCATACATCATTCTAGACCTTATTCATTACGCTGTGCCAAATTTCGTGCAAATCGAAAGATATATAGGGACTTTGGTACACAATTTACCTCAAATCGGACAAAGATATATATGGGAGCTATATCTAAATCTGAAACGATTTTCACGAAACTTGGCATACATCATTCTAGACCTTATTCATTACGCTGTGCCAAATTTCGTGCAAATCGAAAGATATATAGGGGCTTTGGTACACAATTTACCTTAAATCGGACGAAGATATATATGGGAGCTATATATAAATCTGAAACGATTTTCACGAAACTTGGCATACATCATTCTAGACCTTATTCATTACGCTGTGCCAAATTTCGTGCAAATCGAAAGATATATAGGGGCTTTGGTACACAATTTACCTTAAATCGGACGAAGATATATATGGGAGCTATATCTAAATCTGAAACGATTTTCACGAAACTTGGCATACATCATTCTAGACCTTATTCATTACGCTGTGCCAAATTTCGTGCAAATCGAAAGATATATAGGGATTTTATTACACAATTTACCATAAATCGGACGAAGATATATATATGGGAGCTATATCTAAATCTGAACCGATTTTTATGAAATTTTACACACATCATTCTAGACCTAATTCATTACGCTGTGCCAATTTTCGTACAAATCGAAAGATATATAGGGACCGTTTACATTAAATCGGGCGAAAATATATATGGAGCTATATCTAAATCTGAACCGATTTTTCCCAATTTCAATAGGGTTCGTCCTTGGGCCAAACAAATGAGCTGTGCCAAATTTCATCCAATTCGGATCATAAATGCGACCTGTACTTTGTTTACAATTTAACATCTACAGACGGACAGACGGACGGACATGCATAAATCGACTCAGAAAGTGATTCTATGCATATTCTCAAAAGGAACCATGGGTCTATCTCGATTATTTTTGCCTGTTACAAACATATGCACAAAGACATAATACCCTGTACCACAGTGTGGTGAAGGGTATAATTAATGTACCCTCTATACTATGGTAGAGGGTATAAAAATACCAAAATTGGGGATACGGTGTACACTATCCAAAACTCGTTCAATATTGATCACTTTTAATAGGAAGTTTTTTACCCAATGAGGATTCCATATGTGAAACCAGTAAGGAATACTGTATTTAGGTATATTCAACAGATTTATCCTAACAGATGTCGCGTTTCGAAGGAAGGAAGGAACGAAGGAACTTTGATATTGATTTAGAGTCTAAATCTGTCCGAATTAAAACCAGAAAGGAAAGTAGTAAAGTCGGACTGGACCCTTCACCACTTTGGGTATATTCTACATATGCATCCGTACAATTGCATGTCAATGTTCCCTCGATGAAACATACTCACCTGCATCTGCACCAATTTCAATAAAATGCAATAACGTCATTTAAGTCTCAATTCGATACGTTGTGCAAAATTTCATGTTTAATCGGACAAACATTAGGAGTTTGGTGCACCACTTATGTATAATCGGACGAATATATATGTATATGTGGGAGCTATATCGAAATCTGAACCGATTTTCCCGCCACTTAGCACTCATAATTCTAGACTCAATTCAGTCCGCCATACCAAATTTCGTGCAAATCGAATCTATATATCATTCGATTTGTATGAAATTTGGTATGGACTTTGGTGCACCATTTACATAAAATCGGACAAAAATATATATGTGAGCTATATCTAAATTTGAACTAATTTTCGCGAAACATAGCACTCATCATCCTAGCTCCAATTCAGTACCCTATACCAAATTTCGTACAAATCGAATGATTTTCAAGGTTTGGTGCACCATTTACATTAAATCGGATGAATATATATATATGGGGGCTATATCTGAATCTGGATCGATTTTCACGAACCTTAACACATGTAATTCTACACTCAATTCAATTCAGTTAAATTTCGTGTAAATCGAAAGATATATAGCGACTTTTATGCACAATTTACCTAAAATCGGACGAAAATATATATAGGAGCTATATCTAAATCTGAACCGATTTTCACGAAACTTAACAAACCTCATTCTAGACTCATTTCAATGCGCTATGCCACATTTCGTGCAAATCGAATGATATATAGGGACATTGGTTCACCATTTACATAAAATCAAACGAAAATATATATGGGAGCTATGTCTGAATCTGAACCGATTTTCTCCAATTTCAATAGTGTTCGTCCTTAGGCCAATTAAGTGACCTGTGCCAAATTTCAATACCAAATCGGATCATAAATGCGACCTGTACTTTGTTAACAAAAATACATGGACGGACGGACAGACGGACATGCATAAATCGACTCAGAAAGTGATTCTATGCATATTCTCAAAAGGAACCATGGGTCTATCTCGATTATTTTTGCCTGTTACAAACATATGCACAAAGACATAATACCCTGTACCACAGTGTGGTGAAGGGTATAAAAACGACTTTTAATTTTAGAGTCGTTTTTTACAACGGCTAAAACCCAATCAGGCATCCGTTGATTATTCGGTGCACAATTGCTATATCGACTTCAACAAAATTTGAAACATGTAAAGCTGTTTTAATAGCCTTACCGATAATGGTTATTATTATTATTTCCTTGCTATTACTGTGGTATTTGTGCTGTCTCTGTTGGTAAAAAGTTACCGTGCCAAAACAAAATAACTCCTCATGGTCTGAATGTATTTGCATTTAATATTTATTATGTATATTTTTAATTAATGTTAATATATAGTTTGTCATATACGTATGCCTACATAATTTCCGGATATAGTTTTTAGTTTATGACAATAGTTATAAACATGAATGTCATAAACCTAAAAACATTATATTATATCCTTAGGCTACTTTTCGCATTTTTTAATTGTCATTTGTTTGAAATAAAAAAACTTAACAGACCTTTAGTATTATTAAATTTATAAAAACATTTCCGTTCTAATGTCATTACTAAATTATAAAACGTTCTTAAATTTTTATCTGGTCTATTCTATTTAAAAAATGTGTAGGTCAACATTGTCACGTATTCACAAAAAGGATACAAATTGTGATGGCCGTCGTTTGCGGAGCCCAAGCAACAATAATAATGACCTCCACAACTCACACAATGGAAATGAAAGGAAATGTAAAGCTAATAACCATTTACAAAAGATATAAAATGCCGCAGAAACAACAAACAACAACGTAAAAAACAGGACATTGTCCTTCAGTGACACACTCCTTTATATCACACAGTACATACAGACATTCATACGTTCAGACATTTATACACGTAATCATTGCGCCATGTGTTGGCCTTTTCCAGCGACTGTTGTATTGTTCCTACTGTGTGGCTGGCCATTGTTGAGTCTCGCAAACAAATGGCCACAGTTAGGGCCTACCCTAAAGCCTTTTGCTTGTGCATTTTTAGAGACAATGCCCATGTTGTCTGTCGTTCACAATGTTTCTGTAGTAATGCTAATCTTTAATGTCCTGATAAGGCCATAATATTTCTAATGTTCACTACAACTATTTTCACATTCTTTTCATTTCGTTTCATCCGTCGTTCATGGTTGCTTGGGTTCGAGGAAATAGAAATGTTTTTGAAATAGTTTCTACGTCGTCTTTTTTTATAAATTTCTATCATTATGAGTTGTCCTGACCACAAGAATTCATTAGGTTTGATGATCATAATTGATTATCACGCATAGGGTTGTGTCCGAAATGGTGGTATATTTTCTGAGTGGGTGTGGATGACAACGAAAGGAAGGCGTGCTATTTAATCTGAGGCAGTCTATTAAAATTGAAATGAAAAGGCACAAAAGAAAAATAAAAAACAATTTATGATGCAGCTACAAATGAAATAGTATTATTAATAGACCTTAAAGGTCATAAATTGAAATGTAATTGCAGTGCAGTGGGAGCTACAAAGTAAACACAATATACATATAATAATAGTATGGATTGTGTTTCCAAAACTTGTTATACGAAAATTCCAATAGAATAATATTTGTCTAAACCTTAGAAGGAGTAGAGTTTGTCAAATGACAAATGCTTTTAAATCAAAAACGAAATGTGTTATGTGGTTGCTATTCCAAAATCTGAATCTATTCCATATAAAATGCTCATTTTATATATAAATGTGAAAAAACAACAAATAGCATATTTTGGAAACCGAATTGCCTTGTATAGACGCATGAAGCAATTTGTGAATGGGGCATATGTAAAAAAACACTAAACCATAGATGGAGTAGAGTTTGCCAAATGACAAATTTTTTAAAACAAAAACGAAATGTGTTACCCTACACAACTTCCAAATAAAATGCTCATTACATTGCGTTATTTGCACCCTCAGTAGACGAGGTATGTACTTGTCCAGATTCTCTTTACTGTGGGTTATGTTGTGATATTTGGCTTTCAATTGTGGTCTATAGATCGACTCAAAAAAAAAAAAAAAAAAAAAAAAACAAAAACAAAAAATGTTAGGTTTTCAGCATACTAACGTTTCACCACACTGTGGTGCAGTGTATTATGTCTTTGCGCATATGTTTCACTTTCTGAGTCAATTTATGCATGTCCGTCCCTCTACCTGTCTTTCAATGTCGAATTGTAAACAAAGTACTGGACCCATTTATGATCCGATTTGGATGAAATTTGGCACAGCTCATTTATTTAGCCAAAGAACGAATCCTATTGAAATTGGGAAAAATCGGTTCAAATATAATATATTGTTTCGTCCGATTTTTAGTAAATGGTGTACACAAGTCCCTATATATCTTTCGATTTACACCAAACTTGGCAAAGCGAACTGAATTAAGTCTATAATAATGATGTGCGTTAAGTTTCGTAAAAATCGGTTCAGATTTCGACATAGCACTCATATATATTTTTGTCCGATTTAATGTAAATGGTTTACCAAAGTCCCTTTATAGCTTTCGATTTGCACGAAATTTAGCTTAGCATACTGAATTAAATCTAAAATTAAGTGTGTTGAGTGTCGTGAAAATCGGCTTAGATTTATATTAAGATCTCATATATATTTCTTTCTGATTTTATAAAAATTGTGCTCAAAATCCCAAAGTCTGTCCGTAGAGTAGAGGTCGCATTTATGATGAGATTTGAATGAAATTTGGCATTGGTCACTTATTTGGCTCAATGGCGAACCCTATTGAAATCGGAGAAAGTAGGTTCAGATTAAGATATAGCTCCCATATATAGTTTCGTCCGATTTTATGAAAATGTTGCGCCAACCTCCCATTATTGTATAGAGTATTGAATTAAGTCCTGATTAATGTATGCGAAGTTTGGTTGGAATTGGTTCAGATTTAGATATAGCTCCCATATATAATTTCGTCCGATTTTATGTAAATGGAGCATTACTGCCAATATTTGTTTGATTGAGACAACATTTTGCATGGAGTATTGAATTAGGTCCAGATTGATGTATGCGAAGTTTTGTTGAGATCAATTCAGATATACATATAGCTTTCATACGTTATTTTGGTAGATTTCATAAAATGTAACACCAAAAAATCCAAGTCTGTAATTTTTAATGGATTTCAGAATGGTATGTGTATGGCTTTTTATTGGTTCAGATATCTATATAGATTACAATCTTTTTCGCCTGATTCCATTTCAATGGTGTTCCAAAGATAATATATATATCTACAGGGTGAAGGGTGTCATATAGTCCGACTTTTGATCTCCCTTAAAGGTTTTGTTTGAAGTTGGTGCAGAAGCAGCCATAGCTTCCATATATATCGAAAGGGTGTCTGATTATGAATAAATTTTGAACTGTGCGACATACCAAATAGCGTGTATCGTGTGAGCTATAAATTGATTTACACTTTTTACTCCCTCTAAGGGAGTAAAAAAATCTTCCCGAAAAAAATGAAATTTAGCATAGGTTACAGAAAGTATGTGTATGGATTGGTGTTATATAATATTATAGATAAATATCATGTATTTAAATTCGTTCAATTGCATGTCAATGTTCCTTCGACAGATCATTGTCATGAAATTGTTAGGATACATATGTAGAATATACCAAAAGTGGTGAAGGGTATAATATAGTCGGCCCATGCGCCTTTTGAACTTTCCTTATTGGTTTCTAATTTAATATATTTTGACAAAAAAAATTGGGTATCAGCTGTCCCTACTGGTTGACCTATTATAAAAACATTGACTTAGAGGGAGTAAAAATGGCAAATATTAAAACAAGAGAGAAATGTATTATATGGTTGCGATTCCTAAATCTGAACCGATTTAAAGTAAAACGTTCATTTCAGTACGATCCTTGAGGGACATGGATACTCGACATAGAATTTTATTCTGATCAAAAATATGTACATTTCATATCGGAACAAATTTCCATGGTGGCAAGCAACTTTATCTGTAATTATTATTTGCTTCTGGTTATTTTTTCCGCCTAGAAATTTCCCAATAAACCCTAATCATTATTTCTGGAAAGGCATTTGTATATATGTTCGGTTGCAATACTTGGTATGTCATTGTTCATTATTACAATACATTGCTTATTGTTATTTTTTATGTATCTCTTGACATACCCCCGGTAGTTCTTAAGATTTTTGTTAACAACAAAATATTTACTCAGTTATTATGTTGAGATTATCAATAGAGGGACAAAGAAAATAAACTTTTAATGTATGACAAATAGTTCATAAATACTGGTTGTCAACATAAACAAACATTCGTTTATTAGGGTGAAATACAATTTCGACAAAATCGAACGAATAATAACATCAAATTATCGGCGAGCCATATAATACGAAATTCTATATCCACAAAAAATTTATAAAAATATGCAAGAAATAATTTTAGTATATCAAAAACAGCTGTTTTCATCACTAATCCTACTTTAATCTCTACTCCTTGATGAAGTGCCCATTAATTTTCTTTCCCTCTTACGATTAACTACTTGACCCAATTTCTTAACCACGCCATGGTAAAAATTGTTTTTATGCTACACATTGACTCTACTACCTGTCAGGTGGTTTAGTTATTTGTCAAGTAAACATAATGAATAATTAATACGCAAGTAAAATGGAACGTATAATTTCTCCTGACATTATCAATCATAATTGATGAGACATAACGTTATGTACATAACCACTCAAGAATCTTAAGTTTTGTGGTAGAAATAACAAATTATTGAAAAGGTAAAATGGTTTATCGTATTTATTGTTGTTGCGTGTAGAAGGCCTTTGATTAGCATAATTCTACATAAATATTGTTTGCCTAGTTGGTTAAAACCATATTAAGTTGTAATATCGTTGAAAGGAAATAAAAACGAATATCACCAAATCCCAGTGTAGTCTTACATATATTTCTAATTCATATATAGAGGGGTAGAATATTGAATTTGTGGTGGATCATTAAGTTCAAAATTGATAGTGAAATTTTCCACGCACAATATTGTCCAATTTGTACAATGGCATTTTTTCTGATAATATTCAGCTCAACAGCAGGCCCACTATTGAACATAGTAATGTGACATTGACATACATTTTTAATATGCAAAAGGATTTAGTTTCCTCCAGTTTTTAAGAATATACATAAAATCCCTTTTTGAGTTGAGATGTACATGTCCATCCATCCGTCTGTCTATATTTTATTGTAAACAAATTACAGGTCTGACCAGGTTTAAATTCCACCACCCACATAGAGCTTCGTCCGAATTTATTGAAATCGATCGATTCAATATGAAAATTGTCATTGCAGGACAAAAAATGTGTATGAGTACGTCCCTGAAGGCGATACCTAAAGCGGACCAATATTGATTACATTGTGTAGGAACTGCCGAATATTTGTAGTTATCATTACATGAGGTGATATGCCTAATTGAGTACTGATATAGCTCAATTTCGAAACTAAAAATATGTATCACAATAACTTCCTTAAAACCAGTAAGGAAAGTAGTAAAGTCGGACGGGGCCCACTATATGATACCCTTCACCACTTTGGGTAAATACAAGAGATGCTCATATGTACAATATCCTGAAGAAATGACGAAATTAAATGTGTGGACTACATAGATATATTGGAACTAATTTAAAACAACCTATACACATACAATTCTGAAACATATGTTAATCGAACAGACTTGGGTTCTTTCGTGTACCATTTGTATGAAATCGTGCACAATTGGGTATGGGAGCTGTATGTACATCTGAGCAACCACTTGGTATGCTGCAGCATAGTGTGCTGTTCACAATATATCTCGATGATAGAAACGGTTATTATTGGTGCAACATTTGCACGATCTCACACGATAATATAAAGAGTATATACAGTATTTTTCGGTTAATTGACCCTACGGTTAATTGGTTTCCACGCTTAATTGAACCACATGATGGGGCAAAAAATATTTCATAGGAAAATACATGTAAATTTTCTCGGATAAATAAACCCTGTTAATTGATTTTCCCACTTAATTGGTTCAAAATTCATGTCATCAAAAATAAATTTCCTTTTACTTTTCACCGGTTAATTGTATAATAATAATTGACAAATTATCTGTCATTTTTACATACATATTTGACATAATTTAATTCAAAACATATGTTTATTGCTAAGGAAAAACTGCGAGAAAGCGTAATTTGTATTTGACATTGGATTTTTTTTAAACCATTAGTAGTTCCAATTATACGTGATTACTGTAATTGAATAAACTATTCAATTAAGCGGGTTCGGATAATTGGTTCCTCGGTCAATTGAACAAAAATTTGTGCAAATTTTGATGTGCAATTAACCGAAAAATACTATATCAACATATGCACACATTAACCCAATAAAGGTTATTCTAGATGAGAGCTATATTTGAATCTGAACCGATTTTCCCGAAACTTAAGACATACAATTCTAAACTCAATTCAGTACGCTATGCCAAAATTCGTACAAATCGAAGGATTTGCATTTAATCGGACGAAACTATATATGGGAGCAATATGTAAATCTGAACCGGTCTTTAAGAAATTTAACACACATCATTTTAGACTTAATTTAGTGCGCATTGACAAATTTCGAACAAATCGAAAGATATATAGGGACTTTGGTATACCATTAACATTAAATCGGACCAAACTATATATGTGAGCTATATTTACATCTGAACGCATTTTCAAAAACATTAACACACGTCATTGTAGACCTAATGAAAGATATATAGGGACTTTGGTACACCATCTTCATTAAATCGGACGGAAATTTATATGGGAGCTATATCTAAATCTGAATCGATTTTCAGTAAACTTTACACACATCATCCTGGACTCAATTCAGTACACCATACCAAATTTCAAGGAAATCGAAATTTATATAGGGACTTTGGCACCTCATTTACATAAAATCGGACGAAAATATATATGGGAGCTATATTTAAATATGAACCGATTTTCCGGAAACTTAACACACATCATTGTAGATCTAAAGCAGAACGCTATGTCAAATTTCGTGCAAATCTAATGATATATAGGGACTTTGGTGCACCATTTACATAAAATCGGTCGAAAATATATATGGGAGCTATATCTAAATCTGAACCGATTTTCAGGAAACTTAAAACACATCATTCTAGACGTAATTCAATACGCTATGACAAATTTCGTGCAAATCGAAAGCTATTTAGGGACTTTGGTGCACCATTTACCTTTAACCGGACTAAAATATATATGGCAGCTCTATCTAAATCTGAACCGATTTTTCTCAATTTCAGTAGGGTTTGTCCTTGGGCCAAATGAATGAGCTGTGCCAAATTTCATCCAAATCGAATAATAAATGCGACCTGTACTTTGTTTACAATTTAACATGGACAGACAGACGGGCGGACGGACGGACGGACATGCATAAATCGACTCAGAAAGTGATTCTGTGCATATTCTCAAAAGGAACCATGTGTCTATGTCGTTTTCTTTTGCCTGTTACAAACATATGCACAAAGACATTATACCCTGTACCACAGTGTGGTGAAGGGTATAAATACGAAAATCGGTAGGTATCATTATATGGGGGCTAGACCTAACTGAGGGCCGATATAGTTCATTCTCGAATCTCTAGTACTAGTTTTTTTATCTGGATATCCTCCGCATGTAGAATGATTACAACAAAGTCTTTGAACCAAACCTCAAACGCGTAACAAATCAGATAACTATTTTAATATAAACAAGTGAAAAAGAGGTCCGGCTGAACTTTGGATACCCTCCAACACAGGTATACTGACAGATACTTAAAATGAAAATATAAATATTTCAGTGATTTTTAATGGATATTTTTACCCCCAGCCCTATGACTAATGTATACACCCTACACTTTGATACGGTGAAAATGTGCCTCATCGAAATATTGGTTCTAGGCCCCATGTTTCTTTGGATTTCATTAAAACTTTGCACATCTTATTATTTCTTCCAAAGTTTGTTCAAGTTCGAAGATGGGGAATATCGGTCCACTCCTTCTGGTACCACCCACATAAAATTATGCCAAAAAATAATATTATATATCATGCGAACAGACTATCCCATTTGAACCAACTTTGTACAACCTATTATCTTAACCAAGCCTAGATCAAGTAGGAAGATGGGACCCATTTGTGCACTCCTTCTTGTACCTCCCACACAAACGGTCAACATTTCAATATTTATAAAGCCAATATCAGGCGAATGGTATGTCCGACTTGAGCCAAATGTGCACAACCTATTATCTATTGAAAACCAAGATCAATTGGTTCACTTCTTCCGGTACTCCCCCACAAAGGGTCAAGATTTTCAGTACTTATAAACCCAGTATCAGGCTAATGGAATGTAAGATTTGTACCAAACTTTGCACAACCTATTATCTTTGCCAAGCCTAGATCAAGTTTGCAGATAGGACCCATTGGTTCACAAAAGGTAAAAATAATCAATAACTGCGGGCTATAGTTCATATAGGTATAGTTCATTATCCAACTTTACATTCTAGTTTCATTATCTCGATATCCTCCGCAGGTGAAGTGATTACAACAGAGTTTTAGAACCAAACCCAAAACGCGGAAAAAATCAGATAACTATTTTAATTTAAACCAGTAAGGAAAGTAGTAAAGTCGAACCGGGCCGACTATATGATACCCTTCACCACTTTGGGTATATTGTACACATGTATCCTTACAATTACATGTCAATGTTCCCTCGAAGAAACATTCTCATGTCTTTCTGCAAACTACGATAAATTTCATTTCATTCGGACAGATTGATACACGCTGCGCACTGTTAAAAATTTAATCTCAATCAGACACCCTGCACCAATATCAACAAAATCCAATAACCTCATTTAAGTCTCAATTTGATACATTGTGCAAAATTTCGTGTTAATCGGACAAATATTGGAAGTTTGGTGCACCATTTATGTAAAATTGCACGTATATATGGGGGTTTTATGGGAGGTATATCGAAATCTTAACCGAATATTAATATTTTTGGTAAGGAGATTTGTTACCATATACGACTACAAAATAGCAAATTGCAGCGCAGTCGGTTGAGCGGTTGAAAGCGCGCAACGCAAGAATACGTAAAAATGGACCTTTATTCGTAATTTTTGTTGTCGAAAGATTTAATACCTAATAATTACTCAAAATACTTAATTACAGCCAGTTCGATAGAAAAATACGATTAAAACCCCCAAAATGTTAGTTATCGGACAAACTACTTAACATTCTGAGGATGTTTATTTGTAATATTTCGTGATATTTGCCCCCATTTATCAACAACACCTAAAATATTCAGTACAGTCCTTCTAATTACTTGTCCAGATTAACTTCACAGTGGGTTGTGTTGTGATTTTCGTATTGGACTCGAAAACAAACAAAAAAATTAAGTTTTCGGTCCATTTCATCCCAAAATTTTAATCTGATCATCACCGAAAATTGTAGGCGTTGTTCTCGACCATAACTGGAACTTTATGAACAATTTTAAAGCCATCAGCGCGATATTTCCCCCTCTAATCTCGTAATAAGTTACTAAATAAAATCTGAATACGTAAGCACCTGCAAATATTTGACTGTAACTCCCACATCTGAGTAGATACATCACTATATTTGGTATCAATTTAAAGGCCAACCACTCCTCTTGGATATCAACTCCTCGGGTGTACATCCTCCAGGAGTAAATATATATGCCATAGAATACAAATTTTGTCATTTTTCACACAAAAGTCAGGGTCCATTTGACCCTCTAAATATTGACAGATCTTTATCAAAACAAGCATGCTTATTCTCTTGCCCGATCCCCTTCTCCATGCAAAAATTCGCAGTGTTTGGCCCTAATTGCGGCCTCTGGAGCGACCAGAAAAACCGAAAAAAAATAATGTTTTTGGTCCATTTTATCCCCTGAATATTAACCGATATTTTTCAATAACAATAGGGGTCTTCATTGGCCAGAACTCATCCTACATGCAAAATTTCGTGAAGATTGGTCCATAACTGTGGCCTGTATCGTGTTTACAAATTATAATGGACAGACGGACGGACACACATGTCTAGATCGACTAAGCTAGTCGAGATATGACGATCGGTATACTTAAAGGCGTTACAAACATTTGGGGCTGCACAAAGCTATAATACCCTGACAACATAGTTGTGTAGGGTATACTTAAAGGGTATCGTTATATGGGGGCTACCAGAAAAATTGGACCGATATTTATAGTTTTCAGTGGTGCCCAATAATAACCCAGTATACCAAATTATATACCAAAATATCGAAAATTGGGCGGCACCCTTTTATGTATGCTACGCCTAATCGTGGACCGATATATCCCATCTTCGAACCTGACCTGCCTACCGACAAAACACAACCCTATGCAAAATTTCAGAACCCTACATCAATTTCTTCAAAAGAAAGCTTGATTACAACAGACGGACGGATAGGGCTAGATCATCTTAGAATTTTACCCTGATCAAGAATATAAATACTATATAGGGTCGGAAATGATTATTTCGATGAGTTACTAACGGAAAAATAAAATTAATATATCCTCCATATTATGGTGGAGGAGGGTATACAAAATCGTTGGAGCTATATCTTAATCGGAACCGATTTCAATAAAATTTCACAGACTTAATTCAGTACACTGTGCAAAACGTTGTCTCAATCGGAGATATATTGGGAGTTCGGTGCAACATTTTTATATAAAATCGGACGAAAATATGTATGGACCAATTTAACAGAACTTCACAGACATCGAACTGGTCCTAATTGCTACATTGTATCTCAATCGGACAAATATACAATGTATAAAATCGGACGAAAATATATATGGACCAATTTAACAGAACTTCACAGATATCGAACTGGACCTAATTGCTACATTGTATCTCAATCGGACAAATATTAAGAGTTTGGTATATCATTTAGAAAATATCGTATGAAAATATATATGGAAGCTTTATCTAAATCTGAACTGATGAACTCCAGTGTCCATACGGTTCGTCCTTGGTCCAAATAAGTGACCTGTACAAAATTTAACTAAACATGGACGGACATGCATAAATCAACTTAGAATGTGATTCCATGCATATTCTCAAAAGGAACCATGTGTCATCTCGATTCCTTTTGCCTGTTACAAACATATGCACAAAGACATAATACCCTCTACCACTGTCAGGTGAAGGGTTTAATTATCAATATTGGTCCCTACATACAGGCCCCGACCCATCATCGGTATTATAAAGTCGTTGACCAAATTTTCGCATCGAAGTGCGATTATAATGCGTATGGTTAAAGTTTTAAGAAAATGCCTCATTCATGGTTTATCATTTATTTGAGGAGTTGTTTATATAAAAATTTACATTAATCTCATCCCGTTGTTCATCAAAACCATATTTATTGTAGATTTTCTGACCCTGTTTATAACTTTTGTAACCGAATGCTAGTTGATTATTTGTCATTGTTGTCACATGAACGTACATAATCAACTACAACACAGAGTGGTACAATAAAATTAGTACGTCTAATATTTGAATTTAATACCTACTGGTTGACTTCATAAATCGTTTTATGTCGTCTCAAGTGGGCTTAGCGTCAAACGAACCCTTTCAAATTGTTTTTCCAACTTGCTTTCTGACAAGTCCTGGCACTCACATGGCGTATGCATATTTAATAATGCCGGTTATTTGTTTATTTATTTCATAAAAAGGTATTAACCAGCAAAAGGAAACAGGTCCTAAAAACAAACCCAAAAGAGGAATGAAAGGATTTGTTTTGAAACTTTTGTTTTTGAACTGGAGGTGAGAAAACATCAAGTCAAGGGTTTTATTTGTTTGTTCGTTGGTTTATTTGCGTAGCTGTTAAGATATTCTGAAGACCCGAGGCACGCACGTTTAATATGCTGGCGACACGTATGAAGTTGCAGTTCAACAAAAAAGGTAAGTGTTATTTATTTCACTTATTCACACAGTTTTTTTATGTATGCATATTAACCTAATAAAACCGTGACAAATTTTGAACCGTATGCTTATTAACGATTTTGTAAATTAACATACATACATGTGATGTATTAGAGTGTATGGATATATGAAGTGTGATTTTACATGATATTTTAAAAGCGATTTGATATTAACCCATATGAAGACAACAATTGTTACACTTTAGGTCCACTTTTAAATATAGCCCCCACAAATCGGTATTCGGTATTTTGAGCTTTAAGTTAGTATTACGGTATTCAAATATCGGTATCGTAAAGAGATTGTGCACGTTTCTCAAATAAATTGATTGATTATATATATATATATATATATACCAGTGAGCGGAGCAGTAAAGTCGGACGGGGCCGACCATACGATACCCTACACAACTACCACGGAACTCAAATTTTCTGCGGATGTTCATTCCGAGCCTGGGCAATATTTCGTGATATTTGCACCCTCTTGCCCGATTAGAGGTAAACAGCACCTCTTCTTCACACTGACATATTTGCCGAATATTATGAGTATTCAGTACAGCTATTGTCTTTCACCGTGGGTTGTGTTGTGATGTTCTGCTTTCATTTGTGGTCTATAGATGGCCTCGAAAATAACACAAATAATTAAGTTTTCCGTTCACATCATTCCAAAATTTGTATCTGATCATCACCGAAATCGGAGATCAGCGCTATAGTTCCGCTCTCTATAGTGATAATGGGTTACTAAATAATATACGAATACGGAGATACATGCAAATATTTAGGTGTAACTCCCACATGCGAGCACATACAACAATATAATTGGTCTTAATTTAAAGGTCAAACACTCTTCTTGGATATAATATAAACTGCTATGTCCTTCAGGAGTAAATATATACGCTATAGAATACAAATGTTGTCATTTTCACACCCGCTAAATGACGATCGACAAAAATTTAGTATTTGGTCCATTTCATCCCCTAAATATACTTACCAAACACAAAGGTGGGAACCCAACCTACAGGCAAAATATTGGAAGACCATAAATATTTCCCGGCGTTACAAACTCTTGGGGCTGCCCAAACTTTTGGGGCTGCACGAAGCTATAATACCCTGACAACATAGTTGTGTAGGGTATAATAATTGTAGATTGCAGTAAGAATCTTAGGATCATATACTTCATATAGAGGATATCACATAGTCGGCTTCAACTTTGATCCTTTCCTTACTATTTATATCCTTCACCACACTCTTTGTCTTTACGCCTTTGTGCATATGCTTGTAACAGGCAAAAAGGAACGGAACAGACATATAGTTCCTTTTGAGAATAGGCTTAGAATCACTATCTGAGTCGATTTGTGCATGTCCGGCTGTCCGTTCGGCTATCTGTATGGCACAGGTCACTTATTTGACCCAAGGACAAACCCTATTGAAATTGGAGAAAATCGTTACAGATTTAGATATAGCTCTCATATATAGTTTTACGAAAAAACTAAAGTTTTTCCGATTAGGACGAATTAGTGTACAACGTACCAAATGGGACCTATAATAATGTGTATTGGATTTTGTGTCGAGATCAATTATGGATAGCTCACTGTGCTGCATCATACCAAATGTTGGTTGCCACTGTTGATCAAATACGTTCATTCACATATGCCTCCCATACATATTTTGCTCGATTTCATTCAAAATTGACATTAAATTTTTCATAAATTTCAGAATGGTATATGAATGGGTTATTTTAATATAGTTTAAATATCTATGTATTTCACACAGTTAATTTCGTCCGATTCCACCTCAATAATCCAACAAAGATTCTGTATCTATTCTATATGCAGGATATGGTATATATGAGCATCTCTTGAATGTATCCTAAATAGTGAAGGGTATACTATAGTAGGCCCCGTTCGACTTTTGCCCTTTCTTTACTATTTTTACTTGTAAGTCTCTTCTCTATAATTAATTTGGAATTTTTCGACAATATCTAATTTACCTATTCATTTACGAAATTTTACAAAACCAAATTTCCATTGAAGAAATTTAATTAACATTTTGTAATGCACATATTTACAAAAATCTATTTAATTCGTATATGCATTTTAATTGAAATAACTAACTGTCACAGGCACCCTTAAACACCCGGAAGATCAAATTTAATACTTCAAACCAAATTACATAGCCAAATACAAAATGTTTTTTTTTTGCAGTATTTTGTTGAAATTTAAAATAAAAGGTAGTGCTGCCATATCCCCAGCGCACATGTACAGTTGCAATTTTTTCAGACTTCTTTCTGGTATGTGTTCGATGCCATTTCCATTTGTATGAATGTATGTACATTTTGTGTTGGTTGAATGGCAAAGAACACTGGTGAAAATGAAACGCCAATGACTTTATTACAGCTCGTACACTGATTTTGTGATGAAAAACAATATGTATGTATGTCGAACTGTATAAGTAGTAATTAAAATAGTAATCAGCGCATTTCATGTACAAATATATGTATAACAACTAATGATATAGTGTTAAATAAAAACTGATAAATACGACACCAGCTTCTAGTACGGAAATAGAAAGGGCTATAATGAAAATAAAAATTGGAAATAATGTGGTTAAAACCTAATACGAATGTATACAATTTGTATTTATTATATACTAACTGGACCCGTGGCGCTTCGCTGCTCCTACTAAAGTGATGAACACAGGAAAAATATTTGTATGCAGTTTAATAGCTACTATTTATAACTAGGCACGATAATAGTATTTTAGTAGCACCAAATTCGAACATTACAGTTCGACTATAGATAGTGTAATACCAGTAATAATATCGTAGCAGCTGGTTAATGTATAAGTTATTTGATTCGATTCAATAAAAATACAATTTTAAATAATCATTGACTAACTGTGATTATATTAAAAACAAATTTAGCGTGACTTGTCTCAATAGGATTATAACTAATATATTTTCTCCAATATTCATATGTTTTCATTAATCGATCAAAAATCATTCATTCCCATTACCACCAACCTTTATGTCTATATACTCATCTGATTCCCCATTATATGGCTGGTATCCCTTCCACGCTCCGATTAATATCCTTTAGATCACTGCTGTATAACATGACATGATTGAATTTTGTATTTTGTTTCATTGCCAAAAAAAGTTTTCAAAAGAATGCATTATCACATTATAACATTATTACAGAACCTAAATTAAGCATCGTTCTTAATTGCACATACCTTATAATTAAACCAGTAAGGAAAGTAGTAAAGTCGGACTGGGCCTACTATATGATACCCTTCACCACTTTGGGTATATTCAACAGATGTATCCTATAGATGCACCAATTACATAAAACCGGACGAAAATATATATGGGAGCTACATTTAAATCTGAACCGATTTTCACGAAATGTACCTCACGTCATTCTAAACTAAATTCAGTACGCTATGACAAATTTCGTGCAAATGGAATGATTTTCAAAGACTTTGGTGCACCATTTACCTAAAATCGGGTGACTATATATATATATATATATATATATATATATATGGGAGCTTTATATACATCTGAACCGATTTTCATGAAACTTGGCACACATTATTATAGACGCAACTCAGAACGCTATGGCAAATTTCGTGCAAAGATATATAGGGTCGTAAAAGCACCAATTACCTTAGATGAAAATATATGTGGAATCTATATCCAAATTTGAACCGATTTCAACGAAACTTTTCACAGGTTGGGTTATACTAATTTCAGTACGTTTTGTTCTTTCAATCATATATTGGTTCCTTGGTGTGTCAATTACTTAAAATCAATCGATCTATGCAATATTATAACTTGGTACATTATTTACATTAAATCTGACGGAAATATATATATATATATATATATATCTTAATCTGAACCGATTTTCACGAAACTCAGCACACATCATTCCAGGAAACTTGGCATAAAGCACTCTAGGCTCTATTAAGTACGTTATGCCAAATTTCGTGCAAATCGAAATATATAGGGACTTTGGTGCATCACTTACATAAAATCGGACGAAACTATATATGGGAGCTATATCTAAATCTGGACCGATTTTCACGAAACTTGGCAGACATCACTCTAAGCTCAATTAAGTATGTTTTGCCAAATTTCTTGCAAATCGAAAGATATATAGGGACTTTGGTGCACCATTTACATAAAATCGGACGAAAGTGTATATGAACCGGACGAAAGTAAATCTGGACCGATTTTCAGGAAACTTGGCAGACATCATTCTAGGCTTAATTCATTACGCTGTGCCAAATTTCGTGTAAATCGAACGATATATAGGGACTTGGGTGCACCATTTACATAAAATCGGACGAAACTATATATGGGAACTATATCTAAATCTGGACCGATTTTTACGAAACTTGGCAGACATTATTCTAGGCTTAATTCATTACGCTGTGCCAAATTTCGTGCAAATCGAACGATATATATTTGGTGCACCATTTACCTTAAATCGGACGAAAATATATATGGGAGCTATATCTAAATCTGAACCGATTTTTCTCAATTTCAATAGGGTTCGTCCCTGGGCCATATAAGTGAACTGTGCCAAATTTCATCCAAATCGGATCATAAATGCGACCTGTACTTTGTTCACAAAAATACATGGACGGACGGACAGACGGACATGCGTAAATCGACTCAGAAAGTGATTCTATGCATATTCTCAAAAGTAACTAGGGGTCTATCTCGATTCCTTTTGCCTGTTACAAACATATGCACAAAGACATAATACCCTGTACCACAGTGTGGTGAAGGGTATAAAAAAAAAACTTAGATGAAGTCCGAAGATAGAATTTGTGGCAATTGAGATAGTCATTTCCCCTATATGTCATCGAAATATTAGTTTTAGCCATATCCGTTTGATCAACTAAACATAATTTCCAAAGTAATAGACACATTTTCTTTTATGTCATCTATTATGAAAATCCACCACAGATTTAACATTTTATACCTTTTGATCCATAGTACTCATTTAGATATCTCTCATATACTTCTATTGCATACTTTTGTTCAATTCATAGCCGTTTTCTTCAATTTGAAATAAAAACCAGTAAGGAAATTAGTAAAGTCGGACGGAGCCGACTCTGGGTATATTCAACAGATGAATCCCAACAGACGTCGCATTTTTAAAGGATCAGTAAACATGTCATTCTGCAACCGATACTAAATTTATCATTTGGTCAGATATAGAAGCTATATCTAAATCTGAACCGATTTCAGGAAACTTAACATACATCATTATAGACCTAATTAATTACGCTGTGCCAAATTTTGTGCAAATCGAAAGGTATATAGGGAGTTTCGTGCACCAAATACATTAAATCGGACGAAAATATATACGGGAGCTATATCTAAATCTGATCCGACTTTCAGGAAACTTAACGCACGCCATTCTTGCCGTAATTCATTACGCTGTGCCAAATTTCGTGCAAACCGAGAGATATATAGGTAGTTTGGTGCACCATTTACATTTAATAGGACGATAATATATACTACTAAATTGCAGCAAATTCGGTTGAAACACGCCCTCAAGAGCCCCAAAATGACCCATATTCATTTTATTTGTGGATACATTTCGGGTAATGTGGACCACCATTTTCTTTTTTTTGATATTGTGGGCGTAACAACGATGTTATTGCATTATATTTCAAAAAACTCTAAACTGCGAATAAAAATAACTTGGCGGGTAATGTGGACCAGTATGTGTGGGTAATGAGGATCAGTAAGGTAAAGGTAGGTTGTGGATTGGTTGTGATAAATTTAAATTTATTTCACTCTTAGGTAACAATGAATGCAAAAATATATGGGTTAATGTTTTGGAATAGCCCCCATGTATGAGTACCGAACCATTTGCGGGATTTTGAAGGTCCTTTCTTCATTATCTAACCGAAGCACCTTTTATTTCGCATATGGAGTTTTCAGAGGATAGAATACATCCTCGCATATGAACTGCGCCCTTTTTTCTCACTTCTCACTTTTTCTCACTCGTCCTCATGAAAATTTCGCACATTTTTATAATGGTCCACATTACCCGACATTGAATATTTTTATTTAAAAATAATTATCTGCTTCAAAAATGAATAAAAATTAAAAATCACTGATTGTAATTGCAGCTAAAATGTATATTTTTGTTAAAGAAAAGAAGAAAAACCACATAACTTCTTTATATTCGAAAAAACAAAGTGTTCGACTATTTTGCAAAAACGTTCGACTATTGTGCTAAAAAATTTTCAAAACACACTTTTACAATAAGAGCTACATTTTCTTTCAAGTTTGATGTTTGTTTTCACTAATTATGAAAACATTTATCAAGGCGGCATTGACATATTTCAAGCATTTTCTTAGATTAGACGCCTGGTCCACATTACCCGAAGTTACTCTACATATTAAACACTCAAAATACTAAATTACGGCTAAATAAAATCTTCCAGAAAAAGTGGACATATAGTTATAATTTTTTTGTGGAGATATTTAGTATCCAATAAGAACCTAATGTAGCAAATTTCAGCGAATTCGGTTGAAAACGCGCTCAAGAACCCCAAAATATCGAAGATTGGGTTGTACCCTATATATGGGAGCTATGCCTAAACGTGTACCGATAAAGCCCATCTTCGAATTTGACCTGCCTGCAGACAAAAGACGACTCTATGCAAAATTTTGGCGATCTATCTCAGTTCGTTTATACGCTAGAGTGATTACAACAGACAGACGGACATGGCTATATGGTCATAGAATTTTACGCTGATCAAGAATATATATACTTTATAGGGTCGGAAGTTACAAAAGGAAAATCCAGATTAATATACCCTCCATGCTATGGTGTAGGGTATTAAAAACAATTTTTTTATTCGCCAGGAATCCGATATACATATTGTTTATATGTATCCTACAAATTTCATGTCAGTGTTCTCTCGAAGGAATATACACGCGCCTTTCTGCAATCTAAGCTAAATTGAATTTCATACAGACAGATGTAGGGTCGTTTGCGTACAATTGACAAATTTATAAAAATCGATTTATAGCAAACTTGATACAAGCTATTCGGTATGCCGCACTGTTAAACATTTAATCTCAATCAGACACCCGTTCAAAGCTATGTCACCAATTTCTGTACAGCTTTATAATCGACGAATAGGTGGCATGTGTTGATGTGTTTTTCGTGGGTCTTTTCCAGGATTTGGCGCAAAGTGAAAATCTGGTCAATGGTGGATTTGCCAGGTCTGAAGCCGCATTGGTATGGTACAATAATGTCATTGACCATTGGCTTCAGTCGTTCAAACAGAACGCTGGATAGCACTTTATATGCGTTGGGAAGGATATTTTTTCCTCTATAGTTGGCATATATCGTCTTGTCTCATTTTTTGTGCACGGACACAGGATACTGAAGTTCCAATCATTGGGCATGTATTTCTCTAGCCAAATTGTACTAATCAGCTGGTGCATTCTTCGGACCACCAGTTTTGAATAGTTAGGCTGGTAACCCATCCGCAATTTCTGGTTTAAAATTCTTCAGCCGATTGATTGCTATTCTGACCTCATCTTGGCAAGGTAGTATACACTCTAGACCGTCATGTCTTATTGGTTCTGGGGTATCTTCTTCACCGCCACTATTTGATACCATAAGTTTTTCAAAATGCTCCCACCAGATCCTCAACACGCTGCCTATATCTGTCACCATGTTTCCTTCTTCATCTCTAAAGCACCAAATCCTTCGGTTTGGTTTTTTACTCGTTGGTAAAATATCCTCCTGTACATCTCGATTTGCTCCCTTCCACGTTTTTCTTGTTCTTTCTTCTTTGTTCTGGAAATACGTTTCTCCTCACCACTTTTGTCCCGATAATTATCTCTCGCATTGCATCTTGCATTTTGCAACTGTCTGCGCGGTTGCCCTATACGCTGTGTTTTTCACATCAGTAGCACTACTACACTCCTGATTGTACCATGGGATTCGTGATGGTGGTTTATGGTGCACATGTGTTGCTTTTGCTGCAGTTTGTAGGGAGTAGAGTACTATTATCGGGACGAGAAGTGTCTTCGTCAAGCAGGTGGGTAAGTTGAGCGGAGTAGACATCTGCTAACCTCAAGCCGTTGTCGGATGTTTCTTCATGGAGGCTGAATTTTCCGACGATTTTTGCATTAAAATCTCCTAGCAAAATTTTAATATCATGGCCAGGGCAGCGCTCATATGCAGTTTCTAGGCGCTCGTAAAAAATTTCTTTCGTCTGTTCATGTGCGTCTTCCTTCGGAGCATGGGCAAAAAGTAAGACTGATGTAGAAATCCTTCGGTTTGGTTTTTACTCGTTGGTAAAATATCTGGACTTCATTCTGCCTCCTGTACATCTCGTTTTGCTCCCTTCCACGTTTTTCTTGTTCTTTCTTCTTTGTTCTAAAAATACGTTTCTCCTCACTACTTATCTCCCGATAATTATCTCTTGCATTACATCTTGCATGTTACAACTGTCTGCCCTATACGCTTCGTTTTTCACATCAGTAGCATTACTACACTCCTGATCGTACCATGGGTTTCTTGATGGTGGTTTATGGTGTCCATGTGTTGTTTTTGCTGCAATTTGTAGGGAGTAGAGTACTGTTATCCGGACAAGAAGTGTCTTCGTCAAGCAGGTGGGTAAGTTGAGCGTAGTAGACCTATGCTACCTGTTGTGCTTTTCGACGTCGAGTTTCCGTGTTGTGTTAGATCGCACCTTTAAGACGACTGCGCACAATGTAGTAGTCCGAATCGATATTCGCTGTATGAATGCCTTCCGACTATCACAACATGATCGATTTTATTTGTTGTTCGATCGGGGGAAATCCAGGTTTATGGATCTAGTGTTGCTAATTACCATGTTTTGGCTACCGCGAAGTCACTCAACCTCAAGCCGTTGTCGGATGTTTCTTCATGGAGGCAGAATTTTCTGACGGTGGTACCAAAAATATTTTTCCTTCCGATTTTTGCATTCAAATTTCCTAGCAGAATTTTAATATCATGGCCAGGGCAGCGCTCATATGCAGTTTCTAGGCGCTCGTAAAAAATATCTTTGGTCTATTTATGTGTGTCTTCCTTTATACTGGAGTGATTCTGGGAACGAGTTTTTTTATTCTCCTATTAACGTTTCATGGCAACTTTTCCCTTTCCATCGCATTTCCTGTAATCGGTTTTGTACATCCGCCAAAGCGAAAACTGTGCCTGTTCTGTACAATGTGCGCACATTCCAGATCCAGTGCAGTACTTCTAGTGCAGATCCACAGATCGTAGCCCTTTATACGTTTGCGGGAGTAAACATTGTGGGGTTTGGTCTTCTTTTTTGTAGCTTTTTGAAAGTAGGTGGGTTTTTCCGAGTGTGGGTAGCTACCACAGGTGACACCGCGGGATATCCACAATTGAGATGAAAGAGGGACCAAAATAAGCCTTGTCTTCGCCACGTTAAAGCCAACCAGAGCCGTTGCTTGGTATCTATCATCCCCTACGTCAAACGCTGGGGAATATGTTGAAGTAGTAATAAAACCAAAATTTGATAAAGCAATATTGGTATTTTACTAATACCCCTCTTAGAAACCACCTTCAAATCAATGACCTAATTCTAATCGTGTACTTACCAAATATTAACACTTCTGATTTATACTAAACTACTTGGCAGTGTAGGGCAATTTTTTTCATTGCGACTAACATTTATTTCTGAGAGTTTTCACAGTTTTGCGATTACATCCACCCAACATTTACCTAATTTGAAATTTTACACAGGAATTCTTGTTCGAAAATTTTTTTATTATTATTAAATATTTAGCATAAACATTTCGCAATACCTAATGGTATATTGAACACATTTTTGTGCTTACCACCACTGTCTTGCATTTGGGGGGAAAAACATATTAATTTCTTTTTCTCTGGTTGCTCCACTTACATTTTCCATCCTTCGACATTATTTGTCTGGTTTTGTAACAAATGCAAATACTCGAACATTGAAATCGTATTTGACAGCTGTGACTTCATCAAAAAGTACTTAATTTTTTTGGTTGACTGGTTGGTTGGTTGTTTGTGGTGCTACATGAATATATTCATGTTGTGCGTCGTCCAATCCATTTCTAACACCACTGCCATCACCATTGTCGTCAACACCCCCGCACCAGTGCCACCTATGGGACAAAGACGACAGTTGCTAGACACAAACTCAATCCATGAGCAAGCAGCAGGATAGTATAAATCGTCCTGTAGTTAGTTGGCTACATAAACATATATAAACGAAATTCAATTTAATTTTTAATGAGAAATCGAATGTTGAGAATATTTACATAGAAAACAAATATAAATGTGTTAAAATGTAATCATTTCATTTTAAATTGTTTAATGCCATTAAGTACTCTTTTTGTTATGTAAATATTTTTTTAGATATCTTCTGTGTAATTTTTTTTTGTTTTGGTTTTTGTAATTTAGTGAAATGACTGTTGATTTGTTTATAAATGGTCAAAAAATGTGAAGTTAGGTTATCTAATGCCTGGTTGTAGGAAATTGTGTGGTATATCAATAAGTGGAAAGTCGGCGGACCAACCTTAAGTGATGTCTAAATGTTGACCGATGAAATCCGTTCTCGGACCGAAACTTTTAGTCTTATATTTCAATACCTTCCTTTATACGAACATTTTAAAAGTGAGAGGTCTAATTATCCTAAATATGGGCCGATAGACATTTCCTACCCTGAACTTTTTGGTTTTGTATCTTGATACAATCCGAGTTGTTGCGATTACATCAGAGTAACGATACGGGCAAATTCGTCTTGAATTATATATTTTTAGGATATAAATTTACAATTCTGAGTTCAGAATATCATATCATGGTATGATGGAATGGAATAATATGGTAAAATACAGTTATAAGGTGCCAACCCCAACACGCGAAACCAATCGGTTAACTATTTAACTTACACAACTATGTTGCCACGGTATTACAGCTTTGTATGGTCCCAAAAGTTTTTAACGCCGTCAAGTATTGGCCCTAGACCCAATTTTATTTATACCGATCGTCATATCTCGACTAGCTGAGACGATCCAGACATGTGTGTCCGTGGTCCGTATGTCCATTATATTTAATAAACACGATAGAGAAGACAGTTATGGATCAATCTTAATGTGGGAGCGGTTCTGGCCAAAGAAGATCCCTATTGTTTTCTGGTAATGATTCGCGATGAAATGAAACAAAAAATGTATTTTTGTCTGTTTATCTGTCGCTCTAGAGGCCACCATTATGACCCCAGCATCACGAAATTGTACACAGAGATTGGCTCCGACCATAGAATATGCATGGAACCAGTATTTTGTGTGAAAAATAACAAAATGTGTGTTCTATGGCGTAGATATTTATCCATGAAGTTGACATCAATTACTTTGATGTAGGGACTCGGATGAGGTAGTTCTACTAAAGTATTTCGAAGAGTATATGTTTTCTGATTTTGTTTAGTGTTACCATTAGCACACTAGATGGTGAAAATTTCCCACTGATAGTTCTGAAATTATACATATAGTACCGGTTTTGGTCAATAACGACGTATATAGTTTTTGGCAGTCATCGGATAATATTTAGGAATGAAGAGAACCGAAAACATTTTTTTATACCCTTCACCACACTGTGGTAAAGTGTATTATGTCTTTGTGCATATGTTTGTAACAGACAAAAGGAAACGAGATAGACACATGGTTCCTTTTGAGAATATGCATAGAATCACTTTCTGAGTCGATTTACGCATGTCCGTCCGTCCGTCTGTAGATGTTAAATTGTAAACAAAGTACAGGTCGCATTTATAATCCGATTTGGATGAAATTTGGCCCAAGGACGAACCCTATTGAAATTGGGAACAATCGGTTCAGATTTAGATATAGCTCCCATATATATTTTCGTCCGATTTAAGGTAAATGGGGCACCAAAGTCCCTCCATATCTTTCGATTTGCACGAAATTTGGCACAGAGTACTGAATTAGGTCCAGAATGATGCGTGCCAAATTTCGAGAAAATCGGTTCAGATTAAGATATAGCTCCCATATGTATTTTCGTCCAATTTAAAGTAAATGGGTCTCCAAAGTCCCTAAATATCTATTTTGCTATTTTCATCGCATATATTGGTTCCTAGATCAATATTAATGAACCATAAAGTTTTCAAAGTCAGAAAAATGGGGTTTCGCGGTATTTTTTAAAATAATTTGTTTGTCGGATTTTGGTTTTAATAGTTTTTTAGGTCCTGTCCTCGCGATATATTTTGCAAAACCTCCTTTTTATTATTCTAAAGTTATTTGCGATGTTTTGAAGCCGCGACGACCATATCTAATACTCTCCTTTTGAAATTAGGACGAGAAATTACCATATATTAAATGAAAAATTGCTGGAGAATGTATTGAACGTAAATATGAGAAAATATTCGCGAAAAAATGCCGTAATTTATTGGAATCGTCCCAAATCGCTTTACACTGTGGTACAGGGTATCATGTCTTTGTGCATATGTTTGTAACAGGCGAAAGGAATCGAGATTGACACATGGCTCCTTTTGAGAATATGCATAGGATCATGTTCTGAGTCGATTTGTTAATGTCCGTCCGTCCGTTTGTCCGTCTGTACAAGTCGAAGATACGAATTGGATAAAGGTTAATTATTTTGACCAAGGACGAACCCTACTGAAATTAGAGAAAATCAGTTCAGATTTAGATATGCTCCCATTAAAAGTCCGATTTTAACTAAATAGTGCACCAAAGTCCCAATACTTATCCGAATAAGACAGAATTTTGCATAGCGCACAGAATTATGTTCATAGTTACGTATGCGAAGTTTTATTGAAATCAGTTCAGATTTTGATATAGCTCTCATATATAGTTTTGTCCGATTTTATGTGTATGATGCACCAAACTCCCAATATATCTCCGATTGACACAAAGTTATGGACAACGCACTGAATTAAGTCTCGGTTGAGTTTTTTTTTCTGAAATCGGTTTAGAATTAGATATAGCCCTCATATATAGTTTCGCCCTATTGGATGTAAATGGTGCACGAAATTCTCAATATTTGTCCGATTGGGATACAATTGTATATAGCGGAGTCAGGATTTCATCAAACCTATACACACGGTTTGTTGAAATCGGTTCTTATTAAGATATAGGTCTTTTATATATTTTCGTCGGATTTTATGCAAATGGTGCACCGAAGAACCTATGTTTTTTTTACACAAATTTTGCCGAGGGTATTGCATTGAGTTTAGAGTGATGAGTACTTAAGTTGCAAAAAATTCTGCAACGGTTGCTCAGTTCGGTCCATGTTTACTTATAGCTCCCATACATAATTTTGGTCGATTTCATACAAACACTTCGCCAAAGATTCCAAGTCTGTTCATTTTACATGCAATTTTTCATTCATTTGATAATGATATGTGTCTGAGATTTTTTTAATTGGTTCAAATATATATGTAGATCCCACATATCATTTCGCCCGATTCCGTCTCATTGGACCTCCAAAGATGCCATGTCTATTCTATGTACTGGATATTGTATATATTAGCATCTCTTGTATGTACCCAAGTAGTGAAGAGTATCATATATATAGTCGGTCCCGTCCGACTTTTGAACTTTCCTTACTGGTTTTGTCTGTTTTCTAGACCGCAATTAAAGGCCGAAAATCACAACTAGTTGGAAAGACTATATTGATAATTATCGGTCAATATTCAGCCGTGTAGGATATCACAAGTTCGACTCCGTCCGACTATACTGATTAGCTTATTGGTTTATTACATACACGAGGTTTTATAGAGACTACCCACAAAAGTGGGCCCATCTAAAAAATTCTTGATTTGATACCTAGGGAGAATCAAAAATACAAAGTTACACCTCGCTTAGAAAACGTTTCAAACTCCCGATATTACCAACATTTTGGACGTCTACCCAAATTGGTGGACCAATATTAGGAATTAATTAAATTTAATGAAGAGATTTCGTACCCAATAACAATCCAATATGTCAAAGTATATACATTTCGGTTGAACCATATCAAAACTCCTGAAAATACAGAAAATAAGGGGAGATTTAAAAGGGGGCTACCCCAAATAGTAAACCAAATTGGTAGGGAGATTTGACTCCCTATTAGAACCGCAAAATATCAAACTACAGGAGATGTCTAAATGTGGACCGATGAAGTCTATTTTGGTATTCAGCCTTTTAGTTTTATACCTCAGTACCCTCCTATATACTAAACAATGTAAATACCGAAAATTGAGAAGTGTATCTATATATGGGGACTATGCCTAGTGGTGGACCGATATATCCCTTTATTGAACTTGACCTACTCTCAGACAAAAGGCAACTCTATGCTCTCCTCCATAATATGGTAGGTACAATTATAGGGAATTGGTAATGGAAGGACAAAAATTGACTCCTGGGAGTAAGCACTGGTGTCATGAGGAAGCTTCATATTGCAGTTCTCAGTCGCTTTATGGTACACTCATCCGCATTCGTAAATTTATGTAGAGCATTTTATGGCAAGGCCTGTTCTGATTTAGTCCTCGACATATACATGACGATTTAGCAATGTCCGTAAATGTATCCAAGTTTTGATATGGCCTCGGCACGAAATTTTTATAACCGGTGAAGTGTGGCTAAATCATCCGAATATAACGAATACCTGTTTCTCTAATAGCAATGTTTTCCCCTGATATCTTGAAATCCGAATAGCAATCAAAGTAACTAAATTAGTGACTTTTCTTTGCAATGAAATTTCCAGTCCGAATTGCTAGAGACATCACTATTTATACCCTTCACCACACTGTGGTACAGGGTATTATGTCTTTGTGCATATGTTTGTAACAGGCAAAAGGAATCGAGGTAGACCCATAGTTCCTTTTGAGAATATTTCTGAGAATACTTTCTGAGTCGATTTACGCATGTCGGTCTGTCCGTCCATGTATTTTTGTGAACAACGTACAGGTCGCCTTTATGATCCGATTTGGATGAAATTTGGCACAGTTCATTTATTTGGCCCAAGGACGAACACTATTGAAATTGGGAAAATCGGTTCAGATTTAGATATAGCTCCAATATATATTTTGGTCTGATTTAAGGTAAATGGTGCACCAAAGTCCCTATATATCGTTCGATTTGCACAAAATTTGGCACAGCGTAATGAATTAAGCCTAGAATGATGTCTGCCAAGTTTCGTGAAAATCGGTCCAGATTTCGATATAGCTCCCATATATAGTTTCGTCCGATTTTATGTAAATGGTGCACCAAAGTCCCTATATATCGTTCGATTTCCACGAATTTTGCCACAGCGTACTGAATTGAGCCTACAGTGATGTCTGCCAAGTTTTCGGTAGATTTAGATATAGCTCCCATATATAGTTTCCCTATATTTCTTTCGATTTTCACGAAATTTGGCATAACGTACTGATTTGAGCGTAGAATAATGTCTGCCAAGTATCGTGAATACCGGTCCAGATTTAGACATAGCTCCCATATATAGTTTCGTCCGATTTAAGGTAAATGGTGCACGAAAGTCCCTATATACCCAATTGCGACTAGAGAGCTTTATCCCAAGTTTCGATTGATTGTAAGTAATTGACGCACCAATGAACCAATATATGGTTGATAGGAACAAAGCGTACTGAAATTAGTATAACCCAACCTGTGACAAGTTTCGTTGAAATCGGTTCATATTTGGGTATAGATTCCACATATATTTTTGTCCGATTTTAAGTAAACGGTGCAAATGGTGATTGTCAGATTGACATGAAATTTTGCACAACGTACAAAATTGATCATAGAATAACGTAGTTGCGTTTTCTAGAAGTACAGACATAGCCCAACATTTGTCCCATTGTAACAAACAAATGACATGCTTATAGATTGATCTAAGTTGATTCACATTTAGATAAATATCACATATTTTAGTTCATCCAATTTCATGTTAATTGTCCTGTTTAACATACCCATAGTGGCGAAGGGTATCATATAGTCGGCCCCGTCCGACTTTACTACTTTCCTTATTGGTTTTAAATTGGAGTTTTGACATTTTGCTTCTTCTTCTCCTAGGATTTTTGATGAAAGAATATATTGGTTCGTGTTTTGATATGGCACTTAATCAAAGGTTAAAAGCCATAACTATAAGGTATCTTGTTTATAACAAGTTACAATTATTTGAATACCACAATTACATCTCTTAGAGGAAATTCCTGTATATATGTATATACAGCTTTTATTTGTAATTTGAAGTTCTCTATATAAAATACTTTACCACAAAATGCATTGCTATTGAATTAGATACGGTATAGATGTAGAGTGAAATTTATTACAAAGTATATAAATTGAAAGAATGTTGATTTGTTCAATTGATTTTATTTTGTAAAATGCAACAGCTTCGATGCAACCAATCAGAGTAAATAAACATTTGCAGTAAAAGTGCATGTTTATGTGCTTTTTTAAATCCCATTCACTAGATTTATCATTTGAACATGCCTGTTTGTTTTTGATTTTGTTTTTTTTTTTTGATTGTTAGAATCTATTGAGCATAGAACTCTTTCGCTTTTACAGTTGCTGTTTTTTGTCTCTTGTCAAATGAATGCACGTCGGCTACATAAATCAGATTTATGTTTATTGACAGGATATTCGAGTGATAGTTAAGTATCAATCAATGCTTTGTTGACTATTAAAAGTAGTTTTTATTATTATTTTAGCATCAAATTCGCTGCTATTGCGATCCAAAAAGTGACATAAAATATTTATGATATGTTGGTAAATATTAGATATTGCTTTTTGAAAATTTTAAAATATATAGAGATTTTTTTGTCGTATATAACAAATATTTCTGATACTGTTAGAATGTTTAGAATGGTAACTAGAATTACTACATTAGTAACATTTAGCTGCAATGATGCTGCAGTTATATTATTGGACCAGAATCTTCAACATACCAAAAACCTTAAAAAAACAGTTTTGTTTAAATTCCTTAAAATATCCAATTGTTTCAGATACTCTTAAATGGGTTATACACAAAAGATAGACCAATAATGTGCTCAGTACTTTTAAAGTGCTGTAATTCGATATATCATAAAAATTTGCAAATGTCGAGTTTATTATGTTCGCCTGTTATGTTTATATTGAAAACATTTAAAGATTAACATCGATTTCCTAACCCGACTTAACTCAATCACACCTGGTGGCGTATGATAATTATTGCATGTCGTTTTAATTTCCTTTAAATAAAGTATACGCCACATTGGATGTATTTCTACACGAATCGGCTGTGGTAGAAAATTTCCCTACCAAAAATTATCAATACTGTTCGAATTGTCAAGGTAACCCCTACATATTGGCACCACTCATTTCATATGATCTTGAGGATTTAGGAAACGGTCAATTCTTTTCCTACTAAAAATGATCTATATCTTTCAGTACGTGTTATTTTCGGCATCTTCAAGTTCCAAGCCCAGTATTCTTACCTGAGTGTCTGAAGTTTGGTATTTCGTTTTTTGCAGGCAGCATTTTACTCCATCTAAATTCACGATATATTTTAGATATTCTGATTTTCCAACCGATAGGCTAACATATAACCCATACAACTCCCACATAAATGTCTAGCCTAATATATTGAAGTCATTTGCTATATTTTTCCAAACTTTTGGGAGACATATTTTAAGGCAAGTAAACAAGTGCCAGTCGGTGTTGCCGACACGTTATACGCTCAACATATGGTTTGCGGTTTTATAATATTTTTTATACCCTTAACCACACTGTGGTACAGGGTGATCGTACCACACTGTTGTACAATTAATCGAGAAAAGCCCATGGTTCCTTTTGATAATAGGCATAGAATCACTTTCTGAGTCGTCCATGTGAAGAAAGTACAGGTCACATTTATGATACGATTTGGATGAAATTTGGCACATGTCACTTATTTGGCCCAAGGGCGAACCTTGGCCTAAGGACGAAATTGGAGAAAATCGGTTCATATTTAGATATAGCTATATAGTTTCGTCCGATTTTATGCAAATGGAGTCCCATACTGCCAATATTTGGCCGAGTGAGACAAAATTTTGCACAGAGTACTGAATTAGTACTAGATTGATATATGTCAAGTTTTGTTGAAATCGGTTCAGACATAGATACATATAGTTTCGTCCGTTTTTTATGTAAATGGAGCCCCATACTGCCAATATTTGGCTGATTCAGACAAAATTTTGCACAATGTACTACATGCCAAGTTTTGTTGAAATCGGTTCAGACTTCGTCCGATTTTATGTAAATGGAACACCATACTGCCAATATTTGGCCGATTTCGACCAAATTTTTTACAGAGTACTGAACTATTACTGGGTTGATATATGGCAAGTTTTGAAATCGGTTAAGTTTTAGATATAGCTCCCATAAATACTTTCGTACGATTTTATGTTAAATGTGCACCAAAATCACAATATGGGTCGGATTGAGACAACATTTTGCACAGAGTACTAAATTGATATATGCCAATAGTTGATATAGCTGTCATATATGGCCCGTCCGACTTTTAAGGAGGTGCCAAGGACTTGATCAAGGTTTGGTAAAAGTATCAACTTGTTAATCCAATAGCGAGATTGACAAATTTAAATATTTTGACACAGGTACAAAAAGGAGTACACCGACGAGTCCCATTTTCGGCATTTTGAAACTTTTTACTTTGGCAATCATTTAAAACAGCGTGCAAAGGAAGTGGCTGCAATTTACCATTCCTTTTTTGTGTAGGAAAATTTATGTAAATTTGGCAATATCCGTCTGGATGGTTAGTATTTCAAATAGGGTTAAAGTGGGTCCACGCTTTTGCATACGTGAAATACGTGCTCACTCTTCCTTAAAATACCGACCTTTGGAATGAGGCGCTATATGGGGTTTTCTCTAAAAGTTGATCCATCTTTAAGAGAAACCCCCAAATAGCGCTTCATTCCAAAGATCGGTATTTTAAGAAAGAGTGACCACGTATTTCAACTAATTAGGGTTTCTTAAGAAGTAGAAAATATCCCTACATTGCCACATGTTTCCGGGAAGTTGGCATACCCATTTCAGTACTGGTTTTCCAAACGAATTCGCTCTAATTTGATTTATAAATTCTTATGGGTTGTCAAAACTTTCTACCTGAAACTATCAATACCAGTTTGGGGTTTACTATAGCCGCCATATAACGGTACCATCCCATTTGCGGTATTTTGAAGACTTTAGCCGCATTTTTCAACCGACATAGTGTCCATATAAATATCCCGATCTACTTAAGGAATTTTTAGTCCACTCCAAGTGGTGCCTCAGCTTAACTACGTTTTTACTTGTTTGAGGGTCAAAATCGCACTTTCGAACCATAGTGACCACAAAACATTTTCGACGTACCTTCTGAGGGTTCTAGGCGAATTTTCAAAAAGAAGTGGTTGTAAATTGTTATTTCGTTTTCATAGTGAGATAGCCACAATAGGATTATTGATACCCTAAACCACTTTGAATATCTACAAAGGAGCTCTATGAATTCTTGGGTAAATTCTAGATTAAATTCGGTAGTTTTATACACGTTTGCTGAAGTAGTATTTGTGATTCTCACTAGGTGCCAGAATCATTAATATTCGTCCACTTTAGGCTTGTCCCCACAAAACCGGATTCCACAATTGTGTGTCCGGCATAGCATCATATAACTGTGGAGTTTTAATTTTAAGGACCTTAGACACGCTTGGAAAATTGTTTATATACGTCCACTTCTTTGGCAATTTCTTTGCAACTGCAAAGGAACTGCTTTTAAAATAGGTATCCATGCCATACGGAATTTTTATTGGTATGCTAGGTTTAAAATTTGGATTATCCCCTACATTCGCTCCATTATCATTATCTAAATGGATTCAGTCGAATAATCCAACAAATAACTCTGTAATTTTGCAATTATTTTCTTAGATTAAAGAGAATGTCCATCCCGAGGTGGAGGGTATTAATAGTTTGACTCGGCCGAACTAAACGACTTTTTTACATATTCAGCAAAAAGTTTATAATTTTTCTGTTTTCGAATACAACTTCTGAACATTAATCCCACTACCAATCAAATAATTTACAAATCGTTAGCAACGCATTTAAATGTGTGTGTGCATGCCATTTATTTTATGGCATTACTTAGAGGATTATATAAGGGTCATGCAGATTAGTATTCATACACTAGACTCATTTACTATATTCGAGTGAAAAAGTTTTCAATAACTAGACATTACAAAATATAGTTGATGTAATCGTGTAATATATGTAAATACTCAGATTAAACAAAAATCACACAACAACAAACGAACCAAAAACAAAATTAATAAATTAATGACTAACCAAAACGTTTCCCCACTTTGGGACTGCATAAATTCATTCGACTTTTGCTCCAGCCAAGAGACATACTACCGACATAAACTTCCAAAAATCCAAGGAGTTTGTCCCAATTGGGGAATGCTAAGAAAAAGGAGACGAAAGAAGACACAGAAAATAAAAGTTGTAAAACAGTGGAATGTGAAAATTGTCTTGTAGACAATGTTTATTGTTTTGTTTAGCGCTACTTTAGGGGAGTGTAGAAATTTGTTATATGACACACTTGTATTAAACACTTTGAAATAGGAACATAGCATAGGTGGGCCGATACCTTCCTTTATTCTAAGTTTGAATTGCAATAAAACAAGTAAAAACGATGATAAGTTTGGCCCCAAAGATCTTTTTATATCCTCCACCATTAGTATGATAATACAAACATCTAAAATTAACGGGGGCTCCTAGGAGAAAACGTGTTATGAATGGAATTGAACATAACGAAAAATACGTGAGAAAAAAATGATGGACATTTTCAAAATATCTAATAGCAGGGGTACCGCTATATGGGGCTATAATAAAACAGGGATCAATAATGATATTTTTTGGTATTGAGATTTGACATTCAATGAGAATACAAAATACCAAATTACAGCCAATTGGGTTGACAAGTGTCCAAAATCCTCCAAATACGGACTTTTGTCAATATTAATAATTGTTAGGGCGGAGGTGGAGTGGTACTTTATGAGAACCTAAAAAACCGAATTAAACCCAATTGGATGAAAAAAAAAACATGCCAAAAATCCCCAACCGGGGTATTGTTATATAGGAGCTATCATGAAACATGGGTCAATATTATTAATTATACCCTTCACCACTTTGTGGTATTATATCTTTGTGCATATGTTTTTAACAGGCAAAAGGAAACGAGATAGACACATGGTTCCTTTTGAGAATATGCATAGAATCACATTTTAAGTCGATTTATGCATGCCCGTCCGTCCGTCTGTCTGTCCATGTTAAATTGTAAACAAAATACAGGTCGCAGTTATTACCCGAATTGGATAAAATTTGGCACAGCTCATTTATTTGGCCCAATGACAAACCCTATTAAAATTGAGAAAAAACGGTTCAGATTGAGATATAACTCCCATATATATTTTCGTCTAATTTTAAGTAAATAGTACACCAAAGTCCCTATATATCCTTCGATTTGCATGAAATTTAGCATAGCTTACTGAATTAAGTCCAGAACGATTTGCGTTAATAAATATATATTTTCGTCCGATTTTAGGTAAATAGTTCACCAAAGTCCCTATATATCCTTCGATTTGCACGTAATTTGGCATAGCGTACTGAATTGAGTCTGAAATGATGAGTGGTAATTTTGGGAAAATCGGTTCAGTAGGCCTATTCTGTAACTTTTTAACAATATTCAACATTGTTCATTTTACAACAATTTCATTAGTTTGTTTTTACAATAACAAAAGAAAGATAAACAATATCGAATGTTGTTGAAAGTTACAGAATAGGCCTACAGATTTCTATATAGCTTCCATAAATATTTTCGTCCGATTTTATGTAAATAGTGCACCAAAGTCCATATATATCCTTGGATTTGCACGAATTTTGGCGTACTGAATTGAGTCTGAAAGGATGAGTGGTATGTTACGGGAATATCGGTTTAGATTTGGATATGTTTTCGTCCTATTTTATATAAATGGTGCTCCAAAGTCCCTATATAGCCTTCGATCTGCACGAAATTGGGCATAGTGAAATGAACTGAGTCTAGAATGATGTTTGGTAAGTTTCGGGAAAATCGATTCAGATTTCGATATAGCAAAATATGCATATGTATTCGTCCGATTTTACATAAATGGTGCACCAAACTCCTAATGTTTGTTCGATTAACACGAAATTTTGCACAATGTATCAAATTGAGACATGAATGACGTTATTGCGTTTTGTTGAAATTGGTGCAGATGTAGCCATAATGTCCATATGTATTTCGAACGGGTGGCTAATTGAAATTAAATTTTTAACAGAGCGGCGTACCGAATAGCGTGTTTTTTAATTTTGCTATAAATCGTTTTTAATAAATTTGTCCCATGGTAATCAAATTGATCATGGGCTGCAGAAAGACATGAGCATGTTCCTTCCTTTCATGTCACTGAAATTCTAAGAATACATATGTAAAACATACTTAAAGTGGTGAAGGGTATCATATAATCGTCCCAGTCCGACTTGTGTTATGGATTTGTGTTATTCAATTATAACCCAAAATACCAAATTACACCCACGTTTGTGTGAAAACTTGACCAAGATCCCGAATACTGGCGGGTACCTTTATATGTGGATTTGGGTAGATTTTGGGTCATATGTTGTTGAATGAGAAAATAAAAATACCAAATTGCAGTCAATTCGGTGGAAAACGTGCCTATAATCCCTAATATACCGAATATTAGGGTGTACCATGAAACTTGGGTCAATATTAATAATTTTTGGTACGGTAATGTGCGTCGTAGGATGTTTGCTGTTGTAATTGGCATATCATCAATTGCAATACCAAACATCCCTGGAGTACTAGCAATGTCTGTGCAAAATTTCAAAATTTCACCTTAAATATTGTGATCTCTATTGTGATTTCTACAGAAGGTCATGCGTAAATGAACAAATAAATTTATTCTGATCAAAAGTATGTACTTTTTGGAGTCTCCGGTGAATATTAGGTTGGATAAAAAGAAATTCATTATTTTTCGGCAGATGGCTGTACGGATAAATTTTTTGTAAAGTATCGATTAAACAATTTCATTTTCAGTAAGGAAAGTTCAAAAGCCGGACGGGCCGACTATATGATACCCTTCACAACTTTGGGTAATCACAAGAGATGCTCATATGTAAAATATACTTTGGATTAATAAACGTAGCAGCTTTGGAGCATTGAAATGGAATCGGACAAAATTAACAGCGTGAAGTACATAAATATTAAACACACACATTTGAAAAAATATGAAAAATTGAATGTCAATCATCGAGATGTATAAAATATATAAATATGTATAAAATCTATATATAAATGGACGTATTTGAGCAACAGTGGCATCCATTTGGTATGCTCCAACACAGTCAAAATTTATCTAGACACAAAATCAATACACGTGCAAAATTTTATCTTAATAAGAAAAATATTAGCAGTATGGTGCTGCATTTACTTAAAATCGGATGAAAATATATATGGGATGTATATCTGTATCTGAACCGATTTCAACACAATTTGACATATAATAATCTCAACTTAATTAAGGACGATATACAAAATGTTGTCTCAATCGGACCAAAGTTGGGGGTTTGGTGCACCCTTTAAATAAAATGGGACAAAACTATATATGAGAGCTATATCTAAATCTGAAGTGATTTCAACAAAACTTCGCATATATCAATCTGGACATAAGTTAGTACTCTGTGTAAACCTTTGTCTCGATCGGACTAATATTGGCAGTATTTGTGCTCCATTTACATAAAATCGGACGAAACTATATACGGGAGCTATATCTAAATATCAACTGATTTCAACCAAAACTTCGCATACATCAATCTGGACCTAACTCAGTAATCTATGTATAATGTTGTCTCAATCGGACCACTATTGGCAGTACGGTGATCCATTTACGTAAAATCGGACGAAACTATATATGGGAGCTATATCTAAATCACAACCGATTTCAATGAAACTTCGCATTCATCAATTTGCACCTAAGTAAGTACGCTGTGCAAAATTTTATGTCAATCGGACCAATATTGGCAGTCTGGTGCTCCATTTACCGAAAATCGGACGAAACTATATATGTGAGCTATATCTAAATCTGAACCGATTTCCTTCAATTTCATCCTTGGACCAAATAAGTGAAATGTGACAAATTTCATCTAAATCGGATCATAAATGCGTCCTGTACTTTGTTCACAAAAATAATTGGACGGACGAGCATGCATACATCGACTCAGAAAGTGATTCTATGCATATTCTCAAAAAGAACCATGGGTCTATCTAGTTTCCTTTTGCCTGTTGTAAACATATGCACAAAGACATAATACCCTATACCAGATTGTGGTGGTACATGGTGGTCAAAATGGAATTGAACAAAGAGAAACATCGGTACATTTTAAAGTTTTTCTTTGACAAAGGCGAAAATGCAAGCCAAGCGGGTAAATTGGACTCAACATTTCAAAATATGGTGTGTATGAACGAAACTGCTGTTTTTACCAAGTCTCATCAAGTGCAAAATTCATTAGTCCATTCATTCTGATACCTCCCTACAAATGGTCAAAATTTGCAATATTTAAAAATCCCGTATTGGGCGAATGTATTTCTGGTTTAAGATAAACTTTGCACAACTAATTATCTTTACCAAGTCAAAGCCAGTGGTGGTCCTCTCCTTCTGGTACCTCCCCCACAAATGGCCAACATTTTAAGACGAATATCTTACCCGTCCATCGACACAATTAAATGTTGTCGATGCTGTACTTGTTTGCATGCTATCGTCAGGAGCAACCCTGCCGTAATATAAAGGACAGGACTCCCCATTCCAGGAACGTAAGAAAATATCTTCATGATTTAGAGAGTGGTCCAAAGATATAAGCTTAAACTCCTAGATCAAGAAGCCTATCAAGCAGGCCTGAATGATCTTCACACGGACGCAGTCGCTCAATCAATATCGTTTGAATACTATAATCGGAGACCATCAAGCAATACATTCATC